>NC_137038.1:3595000-3597500 GCF_032717465.1 Coenobita brevimanus
GATAGTTATAGATATAAAACACACACACACACACACACACACACACACACACAGGAAGATGTGGATTGACTAAATGATTGTAAGAGGTGATGATGAATGCTGAGATTGAGTACACTAAGTCTAAAATAACGAGACGTGTAGTGTGGTGTGATGCAGTGTGTTAGGGTAAGGTGGAGTTGATTGGTGGGGTTTGGGTTGGGGTTAGGTGGGGTGGGGCATGGTGTGTTGGGATGAGGTGTAGTGAAGTGTGGTGTAGTATACTGAGGATATGGGGAGGGCGCAGCAAGAGCAGATACGGCTTGGTAATAAAAACAGCCATAAAATTCATCCAATCTAGCCCCTGCAGCAAGCCGGCAATTAATTCAAGTAAGCACATATGGCTGGGGCAATTAACCTCTGATGTAGTGGACGTGATCACGGTTTGCTATGTGCCCTCCTTACCGAGATGAAATATTTTATAAAACGTTTCAGGTTTTCGCTTGAATCTAATACGGCGGCGAAATCATTAATCATCCTTTTATGACCACTCCTTCTCTTTCTCAATACTTTTTCGATTTTGACTACACATGAAGATGCTCAAATTATTTACCGGTACCCCTCCAAATTTTCTGCTTATTGGCTAACATTTGTTCGAGAAAATTTCATGTAACTGAATATGACGACCAAACTGCCAATAAATTTTAGATATTAAAACACGTTTTGCCCTCCACATGGGTCACGTGCTCCATGCTATTTATCAGAGTTGTGTTCACGGTTTTTGGAGTGTGTGTGTGTGTGTGTGTGTGTGTGTGTGTGTGTGTGTGTGTGTGTGTGTGTTTTAACGAATACTCGAAGATCCGTCACTTTCAAATGATAGTCATACGGACTGACCTAAGACATCTCACACACTATAGATTATTGCACACTGATCATCTATGCGCATGTACAAAAAATTCTAGAGTCATTTGTGTAACAGTATTAGTTAGAGCCAAGGGTGACTGTTGTCCAGCAGAGTGCAAGACAAAAACTAATTACTAAGGAGAGGCAAAAGAAGATGTTAAACCCACTTATAAATTCAGGTTTTAATGTATGTTTATATAGGGAAATACAGCTACAGCCTCCCCAGTGATTATCAATATTTGTTCTTTTACCGGGAGAAAATATACGGTATCACCTTTGATGGTGTTTTGAGAGTCAAAATCCAAACTGTTTTTTTTTTTTCTTTTTAGCGGTACACTGGTCCTTCTTGCACTGAGCCGGAGAATTGCTATGATGTGTGTGTGTGTGTGTGTGTGTGTGTGTGTGTGTGTGTGTGTGTGTGTGTGTGTGTGTGTGTGTGTGTGTGTGTGTGTGTGTGTGTGTGTGTGTGTGTGGAGGCATTACTGTGGGGTATACTGTGTAATTAACCTACACAACACACCAATCCCTTAACACTATCTTTCGTCCCCTCAGACTAGCCCTTCTCTTTTCAACCCCTTAACTCTTTCCATTGAGAGAGAGAGAGAGAGAGAGAAGAAACATGATGTGAAGGTGAATCACATAATTTAAGGGAAGATACTGAAACATAAACAGCAGAAGTGATAGCGGTGAACACCAAGAGAGAGAGAGAGAGACAGAGAGAGAGAGAGAGACGCTGTACAAAGATATGAGCAGTGGTGGTACACTGGGCAGATAACCGTTATCAATTGAACGATAACGTCTACCCACACGATGAAATTAAAGAGACTACGGACAGTAATCATAATATCTCTCTCTCTCTCTCTCTCTCTCTCCATCTATGTAGCCTATCTATCTATTTATCTATCTATCGCCAGACGCCTTAGCCCCGTTAGAAATCACAAACAAAACGCCTCCATGTCACCTTGTCCTCTGCCATCCGACTGCCCTCTCCATCTTACACTGCCTTTCTCATACACCTCTCATCCCATCTTTCCATCTCATCCTCAGCCCCTGCAGCGAGAGAGAGAGAGAGAGAGAGAGAGAGAGAGAGAGAGAGAGAGAGAGAGAGAGAGAGAGAGAGAGAGAGGGGGGGGAGGGGGAGGAAGACGTGTAGGAGAAAAAAAGAGGAAAAAGCTAAAGTAATGCTCAGTAATATTACACCTGAGAGCCACCGTGCACCCTCTCCTAATGACAGAGTAGTATAGCCAGTGGTAAAAGTTTGCATGCTGTTCCTCTGCGTCTGCTTCACACAATGGGCATGATTGTCACTTTCCTTCCTGACGCATCATCAACAGAGAGAGAGTTATCACAGTGCAGAGAAATATATCAATCATTATCAAAGAGAATCATTATCAGGCAGGGAAACATACCAAGCCTCTCTCTCAGTTTAGGAATCTCTCTCTCTCTCTCTCTCTCTCTTTGTTTAGGAAATTACCAGCAGAGGAAAATGAGAAGCGGAATAGGTGAAAAAATCGACAAACATACAAGCCTCTCTCAGCTTACGAATATTAGCCAGCACAGGAGAAGAAGTGAAATACTGGAGAAACATACCGAATCTCTCACAGTATCGGAATATTAGCCA
>NC_137038.1:3605000-3612500 GCF_032717465.1 Coenobita brevimanus
TCCAAAGTCACACATAGTAAGTTCAGGCAAAGTCGAAGTCCACGTAGAGGAGATCTTGGGCAAAACAGGCAACAAAATCAATCAAGTCAGCTACGTCACACAGGCTGTTTCGTTTAAGTCAACTTACAGCAGATCTTGGGCAAAACAGTTACACAGAGAAAATCAAGTTATCTAAGTCAACACATGCTAAGGTCTGGTGAAGGCAAAGTCGGGGACACTTGGGTAGTAAGACCATTATGATAACAGATCATCAAATCCATTCAGTTACTAAGACAATGCCATTAATTAGTACGTCATACGTGCTAAGTATATGTGAGGGAAACTTTGGATAATATAGGTCACAGTACAGGACGTTCTGACCGTCAAATGTGCTTAGTAATTTCATATTAATTTTCCTGCCAAGCAAAGAATGTGGTCCTATATATAGTCATAAACCATAGGCGTACTGAATGAAATATGAGTACGGCCTTGAGCACAGTGAGCAATGGCTGTCTGCTTAAGTCTGCCCAACACTCTGCCACTCAATACATGATGTTTCCTAGCTTGTCTGCCCCACATTCCTCTCCCAATCACCCCTCCCTCCTATCCTCCCCTTCATTTCTTCTCTCTCACCTCTTTCCCTCACCAAAGTTTAACTGCAGTAGGCCTGTTGGTTCAGACAGTACCTACAAGTGGATCTAAACTACTAGAATATGACAAGGATAGCAGTGAAGGGTAATGAGGAGGACGAGAAGAGGTTTGGTAAAAAAAAAAAAAAAAAAAAAATGTACAGTGGGTTGAAGAAAATACAGTGGTAGTGTAATTAAACGATAATGTTTGAGATAAAGTGATATTGTCTTGTCTTACCTAGATACGCCCTGTGTGTGTGTGTGTGTGTGTGTGTGTGTGTGTGTGTGTGTGTGTGTGTGTGTGTGTGTGTGTGTGTGTGTGTGTGTGTGTGTGTTCAGGAAAGTTTAGAAGTACAATTGCGGAGTCTTGGTCTTGCCTTCCTCCTTCCTCTCTCACCCCTCCCCCTCCTCCTTCCCTCCCCTCTTTAATATCCATCCCTCACCTCTCATCCCTCCGACATCCCCCTCACCCCTTCGACCTCTCCCCTCCCCCTCCTCCCTCATTTCCCAATATTCCTCCCCCTCTCCCCCTCCCCTTCCCGTTTCCCTCTTTACCATTCCAACAGTCCCCTTAATCCCTTACTGAAAAAAAAATTACCCTTTGCGAAAATATTACCCTTCGCGAAAAAAAAAAAAAAAAATGAAAAAACAGTATCGCCATTCATGAAAAAAACAAACAAGAAAACACCACCACCCTCCGCAAAAAAAAAGAAATAAGTAAATAAATAAAATAAAAAAAATAAAATAAATAAATAAATAAAATAAAGCTGAAGTGAAGGTATTGATACTGATGAATAATGAAGGAATGATGATGAAGGGTAAATGATCTGTGAATAATGTGTGAGAGACGAGGGTTGGATAAGGCCTATATATGATGAGCAGAGAGAGAGAGGGTAACTCACAAAATTACGTCTTGGTTCGCCCCTTGTACCCGATGACATATTTTATACATTTGAGAGAGAGAGAGAGAGAGAGAGAGAGAGAGAGAGAGAGAGAGAGAGAGAGAGAGAGAGAGAGAGAGAGAGAGAGAGAATAATGTCTTGGCTCACCCCTTCTATCCGATGACATTCTATATTGTTATTTTCAAACGATTATAACTTCATTCTTGCTAACTCTGATTTTTTTTTTTTTTTTTTTTTGAGAGAGAGAGAGAGAGAGAGAGAGAGAGAGAGAGAGAGAGAGAGAGAGAGAGAGAGAGAGAGAGAGAACAATTTTATATTTCCTTCTTGGTAACTCTGAATATTTTTTTGCATCTCAGGGTAGACATAAAGGAGTTCAGTTTTGCTTCCATTAACACATTCAACAGTAGAGGCCTTCCCAAAGCTGAATAAAATCGTCTGGTGGCAGCAAGAGTTAAGACAGAGAAAGAAAGAAAAAGAAAACGAAAAATGGGAAAAAGAAAAAAGAAAGTAAGAAAAAAACAAAGAAAAATGAGAAAAGGTAAAAAGAAAGATGCAAAGAAAAAAGAAAAGAGAAAGAAAAATGAGAAAAGAAAAAAGAAGAAAGACGACAAAAAGAGAGGGTTAATTCTTTCGTCCTCTGTGTACACGTCAAGTAATTTTATTTTAATCAAAACAAGACGAACATGTTCAACTGAGGTAATAGCTAAAAGAGCTGAAAACTCTTAGGTCGCCGGGAATAATAAAACAATAATAATGATGATAATAATAATAATAATATAAAAAGGCACTCAGAGAATGCATACCTCCGCCAATGCCATTGCAGGATCCGGATCCGTCCCCGAAATTGATAAATTCTTTCTTGGCCCATGGCCCACCCTTCCACAAAATTTCACTGAAATTCATTGAGAACTTTTGAAGATATCGTCTGGACAAACAGACAGACAGACAAACACAGGTAAACACATAATGTCCCCCAACTTCGTTGGCGGAGGTAATAATAATCTATCATCCAATACTTTTCATCCTATCAGCAGTGTAGGGTCCCGGGGCTAGGCTGTTCAGTCCCAAAATTTGAAACCAGTATGACCACCTTCGCTCATCCCTGAGTGGTACTAAGTGGGCATAGTCGCAACCAGCCCTCGAATGTCAGCCCTTATGGACGTCATCCGATTGGAACGCCTTACCCACTGGACCACCATTTAAAACAGTAAATGGCTTCCTGAGTTATAAAAATAATAATAATAATCATTTGGATTGTCCCTTACTGTAGTCATACTACAATGAGTGAGTGGATAGTAAGCGCCCCCACCTACCACTCTCATAACCCACATAATCGGGATGACAAGCAGATGGACATTTACTTAAACACAATAACCACAGAATCAGATGAGAGCGAGGAAGGAGGAGGGGAGGGGAGGAAAAGAGGACTTTGTCTATATCCATCTGATCGCTTATCTGACAACACGCTTCCGTCTCCCTGCTTCCTTACAGTAATATTTACTTAAGTTCTGATACGGTATTGGCTCTGTTTACCTTCAGTGTTTATTTAGATTTGGTACTGTGCTGGGTGTTCCCTTGCAATAATAAGTATTTAACTTCGATACAAAAGTGGTTGTTTATTTATATTATCTAATACTCAACTTAGCTATAACTGGTGTGGCATGATCTTTTATGGAGCTACTCAACAACAACAACAACTATTACTGCTACTGCTACTACTACTAAAACCTATTCGATCTCATTTGAGAACAGAAGAGCCTTAAGTTTTTGAAAGATGGCAACTGATTGGTTGTCAGAGTGCATTAATTAGTAACGATGTATTTTAAATAATCGTCATTATAAGTTACAGTACCCGTTTCTGACGATAAGACTGCACATATAAATTATATGTATCGCTATTTCCACAGATTAATTTAAAATGAAGCCTTACAAAGTCTGTCAGGTGGCCTAGATATATACGTGCGAAATTTTCAGTTCTGCCAAATCAACATAATGTTCCGGTATAACGTATAATATACCTTAACATGGGAGAAGGCACAGAACTCGTAAAAATTTGTCCGAATATCTTAATTAGGGAGAACTGAAAATTTCACACTTATCTTGGCCACCTGATAGACTTTGTAAGGCTTCGTTTTAAAATAAATCAATGCAAATAATGATACATATATTTTATTTGAGCAATCTTATCAGAAACTGTTATTGTAATCCTTATAATATATTTTTTAAAAAACGTCGTTAATAATAAATGGACTCGGACAACCAATCACCTGCCAGGTTTCAAAAGCTAAAGGCACTTCTCTTCTTAGACGAAATCGAATAAGCTGTACTACCACCACTACAATTTTATCTTGGTATTTCATTCTTCATGATCTTCGTGACTCCTGCTTGCTCCCCCCTCCCCCCCCCCTCTCTCTCTCAGCACTTGATCCAGCTCTCACACTCAGCAGTTTACACCTTTCAGCTACGCACACATTCAGTTTCATTCTCTCTCTCTCTCTCTCTCAGCACCTGATCCAGCTCTTGCACTCAGCAGCTGACACCTTTCAGCTCCGCACACATACTCAGTTTCATTCTCTCTCTCTCTCTGCACCTGATACAGTCCTCACACTCAGCATTAGACATCTTTCACCTACGCACACATGCTCAGTCTCTCTCTCTCTCTCATTTACATACTGGCTCCTTGACTTGCCTACTGCCCCTCTTTCCTCAAAAACATTCGCTTTCATTCATATGCTCATTCAAACAATCTCTCTCTCTCTCTCTCTCTCTCTCTCTCTCTCACACACACACACACACACACACATTTCCACTAGCTCTCTAATACACATTAATGCTCATTCACTCACGATCCACCACTCTGCTTCACACATACATATACTTTCATTTACTCCACACACACACACACACACACACACACACACACACACACACACATTCATTCATCCACATACAATCATTCATTCTCGTTCACACATATCCGTTCACTCATACACATCCACCCTCATTTATTTACTCGTATACCTCTGTCTGTCTGTCTGTCTGTCTGTCTGTCTCTCTCTCTCTCTGTCTCTCTCTCTCTCTCTCTCTCTCTCTCTCTCTCTCTCTCACACACACACACACAATATACTGCCTCACACGTGTACTCGCTCACCCTTACACTGAACTTGAATCTCATACATTTTAATTCATACACGTTCTCTCCTCCCCCTCCCCCCCTCTCTCTCTCTCTCTCACACACACACACACACACACACACACACACACACACACACACGTATCCTTGACCCCACGAACGGAACTAACAAATACACTGTAGCATAGATAACCGAAAAATGACCTTCGTTCTCACAATGTTTCGGTCAGACTAATTTCTTCCCCTTACGTGACAGTGGTGGGTGGGGAGGATGGGCGAAACTTTCTGAAACCAACCATGGGAGATTCCAGAGTCCAATAACAGAGGAAGGAAGAAGGAAGGGGTGAGGGAGAGGGAGGGAAGGGGGAGAAGGGGAGTGACAGGTGTGAGGAAGAAGGAAGGGAGGAGGAGGAAGGAAGATTTGAGGAAGACTGAAGAAGGGAGGAGGGGAGAGAAAGGTGTGAGGAAGAGGGAAGAAGGAAGGAAGGTAGGGAGGGGACGGAGAGAGGGGGTAAATGAGGGAAGGGAAAGACATGGGTGGGGAAAGAGATGGGTGGGGAAAGAAGAATGTGGTGAGGGAAGGAGAGGGAGGGTAATGCGAGGGGAGGGAGGGAGGATGGGGTGGGAAGGGGTGAGGATGGAGGTGAGGAGAAGAGACAGAAAGAAGGAGAGCTGAGAGAGGGTAAGAGGGGATGAGAGGGTGAAGGAGGGACGAGCGGGTAAGGAGAGGATAGGGAGAGAAGGAGGAATATGAGAGAAAGAGGGGAGGAGGGAAGAACTGGCAAAAAATGAGGGAGGATGGAAGAAGGAGAAGAGCGACAAATGAAGTAAGGGTAGAGAGGAAAGAGGAAAGAGGGAAGAGGGAGGAGGGAAGGAAGACGGAAGGAAAGGTGTGACGAAGAGCAAGAAGGGAAGAAAAGAGGGGGTAAGAGAAGGAAGAGGAGACAGCAGGTTACGAGAGAGGGGGAAGGAGGGAGGAAAACAGTAGAGGGAAGGAAGGTAGTGAGGGGAAAGGAAGAAAAAGAGGGGGAACGGGAGGGAGGAAAGGTGGGGGAAGAGAGAGGAGAGAGAAGAGAGGGGAGAAGAGGAATGTGAGGGGAAGAAGGGGTGGGTTAGAGACAGAATGGAAGAGGGAGAGAGGGAGGAATGAGGAGAAAGGAAATGAAGGAAAGGGAAGAAGTAATGTGAAGGAAGGAAGGAAGGAAGGGAGGGAGGGAAGGGGGGGGTTGTGAGAGGGTGGGAGGGTAAATGTTAAGATCTGCAAACTTATAATATGAGCCTGTATATATACCCCCCCCCCAACAGACACACACTCACACACGAAGTCTCGTTCTCATGGCCTTAACCCTTCAGCACGAGGACGTCATTTTACATCATAATGCTTACATCCATCAGACGATTTTATTCAGCTTACGAGAGCAGCCTAGCAGTGAAGGGGTTAATGAAGGCTATGTAAGTCCTCCGGTTGGGAAAAAATAAAATAAAAATAATAACAGTAGTAGTAGCAGTCGTTGGAGTAATATTAATAATAATAATAATAACAATATTAAAAATAATAATAATAATAATAATATGAGTAAAATGGCAAAGTTAGTAAGAATGAAATAAAAATGATATACTTACTGGGTGAATTATACTAGTGTTCACTGGTGGATATAACTCTCGCTCACTCACTCACTTTAATTCTCACTATCACTCACCTATACTCAGTTTAACTCTCACTCATTCTCTCACTTATTTTCACTCACTCATTCCCTCATTTTTACTCACTCGTCACCTACCGCCTTCCCTTTCTTTCACTTCCACTCAACTCTCCTTCATCCTTCTCTTTTACTTTCACTCACTCCCACTAATTCATCTCACCTCTCTCTCTCTCTCTCCCCCTCTTTCTCTCTCTCTCTCTGCAATATATCCAGACCAAAGGCACACACACACACCCTCACCTCTTCCCACGTGCCTGCAACCATGCTTATCGGACAAAACAGCCGCCAAAAAAGTATGAGTACAGTTTAGAAAGCATTGTACAGAGTGGTCCATAAATACCGCTCCACTAGAAACACGCCTTGGTATCTAATGTGTTGCGGGGACGGCTCATTCTGCTGGTGTGGGCATGGGTGTGGCGTTGAGAGTATGACATGAATAAATGATGCAGGACAGACACCGATAGCTGCTGTAAATTATTCATTGTGCAAACTTTTTTTTTTTACATAAATATGGTGACTATAAAAGCTGTGAGGGAACTAATCTTAATCCTTTTTTAGAAGTTAGTAATACTTCTGATGATGTTGATGAGTGTCTGCAGAATTTTGGAGCGACTGTGAATGTGGTAATAATGGGAGATCTGAATGCCAGAGTGGGGAATGTAGCAGCTGAAGGTGTCGTTGGTATGCATGGTGTGCCTGGAAGAAATGACAATGGGGAAAGAATGACAGAGATGTGTGTTGAGCGAGAGATGGTGAATGGAAATACCTCGTTTGGGAGCATACATGGGTGAGAAAGGATGGTGGATGGGTTGTTGATACAGCATTGACGGACTATGTGGTTGTGTCCAAGAATGTGAGAAGAAGATTGTTGGATCTGAGAGCTTTGAGAGGGGAGGGTGGAGGTATGTCTGACCACTACTTGATAGAGGGAAATCTGAGAGTAGGTATGAGATGGGTGAGAGCTAGCAGAGTTGAGTATGCCTGGGAGGTTTTTAAAGTGAGTGAGTTGGATAAAACGAGAGAAAATGATAGAGTATCAGATGTTGAAAGATGAGTGGAACGAAGTAAAAGATCAAGAAAATGGCGATGTGGAGGAGGAATGTCAGTTATTTAGGAGCGCTGTGATGGGGTATGCGGAAGTGTGTGGTGTGAGA
>NC_137038.1:3620000-3635000 GCF_032717465.1 Coenobita brevimanus
GTGTGTGTGTGTGTGTGTGGTGTAGTGTGTGTGTGTGTGGTGTTGTGTGTGTGTGTGTGTGTGTGTGTGTGTGTGTGTGTGTGTGTGTGTGTGTGTGTGTGGTGTGGTGTGGTGTGGTGTGGTGTGGTGTGGTGTGGTGTGTGTGTGTGTGTGTGTGTGTGTGTGTGTGTGTGTGTGTGTGTGTGTGTGTGTGTGGTGTGGTGTGGTGTGGTGTGGTGTGGTGTGGTGTGGTGTGGTGTGTGTGTGTGTGGTGTGGTGTGGTGTGTGTGTGGTGTGTGTGTGTGTGTGTGTGTGTGTGTGTGTGTGTGTGTGTGTGTGTGTGTGTGTGTGTGTGTGTGTGTGGTGTGGTGTGGTGTGGTGTGGTGTGGTGTGGTGTGTGTGTGTGTGGTGTGTGTGTGTGTGTGTGTGTGTGTGTGATGTGGTGTGGTGTGGTGTGGTGTGGTGTGTGTGTGTGTGTGTGTGTGTGTGTGTGTGTGTGTGTGTGTGTGTGTGTGTGTGTGTGTGTGTGTGTGTGTGTGAGAGAGAGAGAGAGAGAGAGAGAGAGGTCAGTTAATTTTCACCTGATAAAACTTTCTCAGCTCAGATGATGGCCAAGTGTAATCTGACTGGAGGGTAAATTTAACTAGTAACCAAGGAGACTCATTTCTACCTCATAACTAGGACGCACTGAATTTTCCTCAACCACGGCCTCGCATTCAAGTTCTTTAGTGACCCAGTTCCGTCGGATAAACATAACCTACCATAAGAAAATCGTCTCGTATACTATTTCCACTCTAACTTGGCCCAAAATTACCATCCCTTCCTTTTAGTGCTGAGTTATAATAGATTAACATTGGAATATGCTACTAGTTATGAATAAATGCTATGGAAAGGGTGTAGAGCCATAGAATTGTCTTAGTCTGTCCCTAATCTACAGGTTATAATCTTCAAAAGAAAAATCTAGGCCAAGTTAAGGTGAAAGGATTATAGCGGCAAAAATACAATTAAAAAAAAAAAAAAACGGCATGCAGCAAAAATACAACTATTAAAAATGCAGCAAAACAAATACAAATATACAAAGTGCAGCTAAAACAAAAACAAAATACAACAGACAATAATACAAAATGCAGCAATAATACCAAAAAAGAAATGCAGCAAAAGACATAGAAATACAAGAAGCACCAAAAATACAAATAAAAATGCAGGAAAAATAAATATACAAATACAACAAATGCAGTAAAATACAAAAATACAAAATGCAGCAAAACTACAAATACAAAAATCAAAATGCAGGAAAAATGAAGAAATACAGCAAAAATAAAAATACAATATGCAGCAAAAATGCATATCGTATACAAAAATATAAATGTAGCAAAACAAACAAAAATAAAAATGCTGCAAAAATAAATACAAAAAATAAAAATGCAGCAAAAATACAAACAAAAAATGCAGCAAAAATACAAACCACAGAAAAATACAAAATGGAGATCACGGGATAAATTTACAAACAACGTATAGAAAATCCCATGTAACCTTCCTTCTGGCCTGCATGATTAATCGTTCAGCGCCATGCCTAGTCACGTCGTGTTAGGGTAGGTCAGAAAATGGGGTTTCGTAGTATTTATGGTAATGTTGTGGTGTGGAGGAGGAGGAGGAGGAGATGCAGAGGAGGTGAAAAAAAGAGGAAGGGACAGAGGAGTTTCATTTTATCAACATATGCCTTCGTAACAGAGACGCTTTGTTAGGCACGGTATAGGTCCGTTATTATCGCATTTATTCTCATGTGACTCTAGTCCTACAAAAACTTGGCCTAGATTTTTTTTCTCCTTTTGCATTTCACGGTGCGCAATGGCAGAACATGACAATGCTATGGTTCTACGTCCTTTCCATGGCAATTCTTCGTTGTCAGCGTTATATTCCGGTGTTAATCTATTATTACAATTCAGCATTCAAGACGGAGGGATAGTAATTTTAGGCCAAGTTAGAGTAAAATAAGTATAGTCGTAGTTACATGAAATTTGATGGGTCAGTTATGAGGTACGAATGGGCTTCTTTGGTTACTATATTCTGTCCACTTTAACTAGGCGTACAACCGCATATGCCTGAACTGTAACAAGAGACAACACTAGAATATGGTCCTAGTCACGAAGAAGCGCTATAGAAAGGATGCAGGTTCGCAGTATTGTTTTATTCTGACACTGAGCTACGGGAAATGGGCTGCAAAATGACAAAATTCTCAGCCAAGTGAAAGTGAATAAAAAGGTTGCAAAAGGACAAACAAAAATTTCAGTCAGGTTAGCGAATGAACAGGATTAAATGAACAAAATTCCGTTACGTTAGTGAATAATTTGGCTGCAAAAGGACGAAAATTCTCAGTCAAGTTAGTGAATGAAAAAGATGCAAAAAGACAAAATTCTCAGTCATGTTAAAGTGAATAAGCTGCAAAAGGACGAAATTCTCAATCAAGTTAAAACGAATACGCCAAATCAACCCTTTAATCTGGCTTCGCCTTGCCATCAACTGGGCTGAATGGGGTTGGGGATCTTTGTCCGATAAGATGTGTTAAGTCAGTGGCGTAGAATAGGGTAGATCTGTAATGCAGGAAAGGTTGGTTAGGTAAGGAAAGGTAGATGTGAATACTCCATCCATCTATCCATTACTCAATCCTTTTTTGGCCCACCCGGAGCGTAGGATTCCGGGGCTTGGCTACTGTGTGACATATCTCACCAAAAAAAAATGGTGGAAGAAGAAGAAGAAGATGATGAACATGATGATGGTGGTGGTGGTGATGATGATAATGATGATGAAGTACTACAACTAGAACAAGAGCTTAATCACGAATTAGATCACATACCATCTTAGACCAATGGAGGAAGGTCGGCAAAGAGACTACAAATTTCCTTTACTAATTTCCTTTACTAAAATGGACGTAAACATGTAATGATTCCCTATGTTACGGCGATGTATTACCACTTTACGGTGCAATGTATCGACAGACTGCAGCGAAAAATTAAGCTAATATTAAGCAACGTTGAGATATCTGGGAATTTTGCAATGAGATGTTGGTTGGATTGCATCTGAGATTTGCCTTGTTACGATAAACTGCAAAGTGGGTTACGTATGCATACTAAGGACGGATCCATCATTTTGTTAAAAAGGGGTTTCCTAAGCTTATTTGTTTTACTGACTGAGAACATTTTAAATATATCCAGTAATAAATAAATAGACAGGTGTGTATGTGTGTGTGTGTGTCAGGGTCGTGCGCAGGATTTTTGAAAGGGGGGTAACAAAAAAGGCACTATTATTCCATACCGGTAAGTTTATTCACTTTAT
The DNA here is from genome assembly GCF_032717465.1 of Coenobita brevimanus. Taxonomy (NCBI): domain Eukaryota; kingdom Metazoa; phylum Arthropoda; class Malacostraca; order Decapoda; family Coenobitidae; genus Coenobita; species Coenobita brevimanus. The sequence continues at coordinate 3,623,313 of NC_137038.1, forward strand.
TTCATTCATTCATTCATCATCTTATCCTATATTGCCCCATGAGGAGAAAAGAAGCCAGGGGCTAGGCAAGTTGGTCCTGACATTTAAGATGAGTTACCAACCTCACTCATCCCTGAGTGTGTGCAATAAGCCCCAACCACTCCTTGCACGTAAACCTTCACAGGTTCAATCCGACTGGAACGCCTTTATTACCCACTAAACTAAGTAACGCAATACGGTAAACTTAGGTACTTTAAATGACTGAAGTACCGAAAGGGCACAAACTCAGAGTATTTTACATATTGAACTCTACAGAACCTTGGAAATGAAGCAAAGATTTCGGTTGTTTACTTGATATCTTACACTAACAAACACAGGAAAAACATGAGAAAACACTTCACCCGCTGACTTCTGACCGCGAACTAACTCTGCCCACTGCACAGATGTACCGTTTATGAAACATTCAAGAAATTTCCATTACGTTCTACAAACTTCAACAGCCTTCCATGACATTCCATTTAGTCTCTTCGGCAACAAAACATTCTATGACTTTTGTAAAACTTCTTAATTCGTTCTTTCTTATATTCTGTTGAACTTTTTAATTTTTTTCTGTCTCGCAACATTCTTCACAGGATTTTAATTTAATGAGTTGCTTTTTTAGTATTATTTTCATTTAAGTTTTTCATTCCTTCCACATGGGGGGCTCAACCCTTCACCCCCCTCCCGCCCCCCGTGTGCACGGCCCTGGTGTGTGCATTATCAGTATTTTAAACCATAAAGCACTTAATAAGGACAGTCATAATAGTCAGGGACTTCAAGCATGACTCTGCTGTTATTTCTGTATACATTTTGCCAGAAAATATATCCCACAAAAAAAAGAAAAAAAGAAAAGTAAAAAACGAATGAAAAAAAGGGGGTGGGGCGGACACAGTAAACATCCTCCTCTGCCATCACCGTAGTTACAGTGTTAGGCTGTTACAACGAAAGTTACTGACTGTTACAATTATACGTTACAACCTTATGTTACGGTAATAGACTATATATTACAATTACATGTTACGGAAGCCTAGCGTTACGGTGTTAGGCCTAAGTTACGTTACAGTGAGATTACATGCTATGGATGTTACGGTGTTAGTTTACGTTACAGTGAGATAATAGGCTGCTACGATGAAGTGTTAGGCTGTTACAATGACGATAAACGTTTACGGTGAGAAAACTGACTACGTTACAGAAAGATGCTAGGTTACGTAACAGGGAGATGATGGATGATGTTACGATGAAAGGCTACATAACAATGCTGATCTAGTTTACAGTGAGATGCTAGGCTGTTACAAGGAACGTAAAGCTATTTTACAATAAGCCTAGTTACGGTATAATAAATGCTAAGCTTTGTTATGAGATGTTTGGCTACGTTACAATAAGACGCTTAGTTACATCACAATGAGATGCTAAAGTAGGTTACGTTATAATGTTATGCCACGTTACAACTGAGATGCCAGATGTTGCAGTGTTGGATTACTTTTGAATTGCTGGGCAACGTCAACTCAAAAAGGCAACATCACAGGCCTCAATGAAACCTTAAAATACGTTTGGTTTGTCAAATTATGTTAGGTATGTACAAAACGTGCTGGAACTCTGGGAAAAACGTTAACGCATTTTTTTTTTCCCTTAACGGGAGAGACTGCGCATTCGAGGGACTGGATGATATGATTCCTTCATTATTTCGTATTTCCTGAAGTTCAATTAATAAGTCTGGCAGCATCAAAATAAAAGATAAATTACATTATAATAAAAGGGTTGCGGTAGATTTGTAAAGTTAGTCTAGGAAACGAAACTTTAGTATACTTAAACCGTTAGCCTAGTGCACCACGATAAAGTAACACCATAATAAACACACTGTCTTGTTTTGCTGGGGTGAAGTATGAGGACAAATGTGGTGATGGAGAACAAACAAAAGTGATAAGGTAGGTTCAGGTAAGCTGGCTCCAGTACCTTCCCCTAGTGATAAGATGGAGAGCAGCTAACTTAAGCTTTATCCATGAAATACAAAACACAAACCACAGCAAAAACGTTACTTCAGTCTTACCTTGATGCTGCACAACGGTCCTCGCATGCCTGAAGTCACACTGGCACTTAAAACACAGAGAAACATAGACAGATTCAGGAAGCGCGTCACACCTGCCGGAGCCATCACTGTTACATCTCCCTTCCTCGCACTCCGCTGGGTGACTGAAGCAACAGGTCGTCTGCTCTGTGTTTATAGCAGGTAGCAGACGACGTTGCCAAGTAACTCGTTGCAGTGAGCAATTTGCACCTTTAAATGTCGTTCCTTGCCCTTTGAATATTTTGTTGTTTTCTTCGTTTACTTAGGAAGCTTCACATAATATACGACCGGTTTCCGCCATTTTTTAAAACTGTGTTTTGTGAATGCCAGAAAGAATTAATCGTAAATCTGTCATAGGTATGAACTAAGTGCATTCAGATAATATATTTAAACAATTCTGCCACATGGTGGTAGGTGGTGGCGACCATCATCCACTCACTTGATGTAGTGCTGCCTATTTCTTCCTTAGCCTTTATCATTCGTTTTCTGTGCCTGCCCTACTCTTCCTATTTCTCCCATCTTTCCTGTCACTTCTTATTGCTTTTGTTTCCTTTACAGGTGGCTTTACATTGAGTGACAAGCCAAATGGTTTCCTGTAAGCCAAGAAACCATTTTCAACGCTGGGTGGTAACCACATAACCAACCATACGTGCTCCATACGTGTCAACAAGTGGGTTGGTGGAGGGTTAGTGCCCCTCCCCGTAAAACATATAACTCAAAGTCAAATGGCCACCCCTTACGGGATTTTGGCGTCTGGCAATAGAAAGATAGATAGAATTCAGCCATATTCACATTTATTACTCTTTCAGCGTTATCCCTTCACCCTGATGAAGTATTTAAAATACTATTCTTGCTGCCTTCAGACTATTTTTATTTGGGGTAGAACTCATTTGAAGGATTTAATTAAACTAATTTCAACCTTGCTGCTACAAATGTTTCTCTGTCTTCTTCCTATCATCATCATCATCATTATCATTATTATTATTATTATTATTATTATTATTATTATTATTGTTTCTTCTTTATCTCCTACTACTTCTACTACTACTGCTACTACTTTTCTTTTTCTTCCAAAATTAATAAGATCATCTGTGGGTATGAAGAAAGCAATAAATAGAGCATCGAAATAAAGACAGTTAACGAGCTAAAGATGCAATCAATAAGTTTCACATGTGTTGCTTTCTTTGCGCAACCATTCTCGTCAGTTAAGGAAGCTCTCTAACATCTTTTCCCAAGCGATTTATTTTGCTTGATATACCGGGCCGTCCTCATCTGTGTTACTTGAATCATTCTAAAGCCTTGTACACACCGAGATACAAAGTCTAGAGACAGTCGAGCGACTATGTATCTCGACTGCTGCGATACAATCCCGATACAGACGGGCGACAGTTCAGAGACACTTTGGAGACAAGACAACTTTGTCTCTGAATAGTCTAGAGACTTCGCGAGACGGTCGCTAAACATTTCTGCTACTTTCTTGCTGGACTGTTGCTAGACAATCGAGACAGTCCATACGGTATATATATATATATATATATATATATATATATATATATATATATATATATATATATATATGAATGCCAAAATCGACAGTGGAATCACTCCATCCATCCATCATCCAATCCTACGTTGCCCTATGAGAAGAGTAGAAGCCCGAGGCTAGGCAAGTTGGTCCTGATATTTAAGATGGGAGTGACCAGCACCAAAATTCGGTCATATGGTTACCACCCAGCGTAGTAAATGGTTTCCTGGTGTACAGGAAACCATATGGTTTGTCACTCAGTGTTGAGTCACCCACGGGCAGAAGTAAGAGGAAAGAATGAAGGAAAGAAAGACAGAAGAGAGTGTGTAAAGTCACCCGTAGGCAGAAGGACGAGGAAACAATGAATGAAAGAAAGATAAGAGGATGGAAGGAAAGAAGAATGGAGAAGACCCCCAAGAACAGCACGACATGAGTGGATGGCGAACGCCCCCACCTACCACTAGTGGAATCACTAAAGCTAATAATTGTCATGATTGAACCATATACGTACACAATTTTTCAACGATGTATGTAAAACGTGTAAATATACCATAATTATTATTAGGACAGACCCATATACATACAGTATAATCTTTCAACGATGATGTATAACTTTTGTGCAAAATTAGAGTACCGGTATATAAATAGACTCTATAATTATTTAGGATAGAGCCATATGCATGTAATTATTCAATGTACGTACAACTTTTATGCATAAAAAATGTTAAAATATATGAATACTGACGCCTCATAGCAGGAGGTGTGCATTTGTAAATGCGAACCTTAAAAAAAAAAAAAAAAAAAAAAAAAAAAAAAAAAAACGGCCATCCGTTGCCAAATCCCTCCGCACCGAGCAACTTGTATCTTGTCTCCCATATCTAGTGGGAGACAAGATACAGCCGAAATCTTGTCTCTGGACTGTCGCGTGACTGTCCAGCGACAGATTTAGATTTTCCTGAGACAGTCGTGCAACAGTCTAGTGACATTGTCGCGCGACTTCTGCTGGATAGAGTATCTCGGTGTGTACGTGACCCAGAGACAGTGTCTAGCGACTGTTGCGAGACAAATTTAGATTTTTCTGAGACAGATGCGAGACAGTCCAGAGACCATGTTGCGCGACTTTGTATCTTGGTGTGTACGAGGCTTAACATCACCATACCCTATATAATTAATGTACAAGGCAATATTAGCCATACTTATTCAAAAATAAATCGGTAAGGAAGAGGTGTTAGGGAACCGTTTAACAATCGCTGAGGTCACTGCCAAGGGTAATTGACCAGGTTTCCATACTCTTTTTTCTTTTGCCTAAAATGGCTATCTGTGAATGCTGAGTTGGAGCAATAGACTAGCACTGGAATAAGATGCTAGTCACACAGTAGTTCTATGGAAAGGATATCCCGTACTATCTTGTTCTGAAGTCACCCTGTCCTAAAATTACTGTCTTTTTTATGCTGAGATGGAACAACAGATTAGGACTACAATATGATGCTAGTCACGAAGAATTTCTATGGACATGATAAACCACACAATGCTGTTTTTAATTTAACTTGACCTGCAAATGCTATCTCTCTGTCCAGAATGCTGAGTTGTAACACTAGATTAACGCTACAATATGATGCTAGCCAACAAGAAGCCCTACGGAAAGGATATAGAGCCGTAGCACTGTCTTACTGCCACTGAGCTAGTTGAAATAACCTGCAAAAAGACGAAAATCTGGGATAAGTTAAGGTAAAAACAGTTTAGAATATGATGATAGTCACGAAGAAGTGCTGTGGAAAGGATGTAGAGCCGTGGCGCTGTCTTGTTCTGCCTCTGAACCACGTTAAATAAGTTTCAAAACGACGAAAATCTGGGCCAGGTTAAAGTGAAATCAGTATATCCCTGGTTCCTATCCACAAGCTGGCAACAAACCTAATTTAAACATAAATAGGTCGAGTCTTTCAACTGAATTTTAATATAGACAAAGTCTTAACCGAATTTCAACGTAAACAAGTCGAGCCTTTTAACCGAATTTTAACGTAAACATATCGAGTTACCCGTAGTTTTACGAAAACAAATCCAGTCTATTAACCGTCTCAGGCTCGGGATAACACAGGTATTCCATTCCATCTAGCGCCAGACGATTTTATTCACCCGAGTGAGTCATGGGAGCCTGAAAGTGCCAGTTCTGATACCATTAACCCTCTAAAACTAGGGACACCTCTAGTAATCTGGTCCAAATATACTTAATAAAACTCTACGGCTAAAACTTGCCAGATTTCACCCTCTAAATAGTGAGTGACACAGTGAGGGACATACTGTACGCTGGATTTGGCCGTCCTGTGAATACGGTAGAAACTCTGAACCCAAGGTCCTGGCAACAGAGAGATATTAATTTTTTGCTCTCTAGCTGCCGGATTAAAATAAACACGCATGCACATAAACCTGTAAGCATAAACACACACACACACACACACACACACACACACACACACACACTCTGCAATAAACACGCGCGCGCGCACACGCACACACACACACACACACACTCTGCAATAAACACGCGCGCGCGCGCGCACACACACACACACACACACACACACACACACACACACACACTGCAATAAACACGCACGCGCACACACACACACACACACACACACACACACACACACACCACACACACACACACGCACGCACGCACGCACACACACACACACACACACACACACACACACACACACACACACACACACACACACACTGCAATAAACACGCACGCGGGCGCACACACACGCGCGCACACACACACACACACACACACACACACACACACACACACACACACACACACACACACACACAAATCAGTAATAAGGTCCAAAGCTCCTACTCCCCCTTCAAATAACAACAACAATAATAATAATAATAATAATAATAATAATAATTCAACATCATCCGGACCTCCTTTCCCACCCTAGGGCAGGGTGAGGAGTAGCAGCGTCCAGACACCCCAAGCTTGCCCAGTCCAATGGGCCACGCTTCCCTTCACTCATCATTCAAGCCCCCGGAATCCTGGCTCTATCAGATACGCCAAAAACATTCACCACGTTCTGTAGCTTCACACAAACGTATCCGACAGAGTCAATCCGGACGCTGTCACGTTAAAAAAGGGGTACCAAATCCCTGATCATGCATTTCTCACGACGTTCATCCAGCCAGCTCTATCTCTTGTCAGTTCCTTAGCCTCACCGACTTCCATACCTCTTCCTCACACACTCATCCACCGTATCCCTCCACCTTCTCCTTGGCCTACCTCGCCTCCTCCCTCCATCAAATTCATTCACATATACCTTTTTCACCACTCTATTGTAATCCATTCTCTCCACATGACCTAAAATAATACATAGTGAACTGATACAAGCCGAGAGTGCAGAGTGGCGTCACCGTTACGTCACCTCCGCCTCGTGTGACGGTGTTACGTGGATATGAGTACAGGAGGTTACGTTTTTGGCGATTTTGTACAACGCTTCCATTAGTCTACCGTTTTTTTTTTTTTATATTGTTACATAGCCTATGATTTCATCATCCTTTGTGTAATTTTAACGCACAGTATGCTGCATGTTTGATCACGAGCGTGTTCTGCCTCAGTTCCCCCCTTCTACCGTTATAGTAAAGTAAGTCGTTCTTTCTGTTGTTCAGAGCAGGATTTTCAGCTCTTTGTCCCCTATGGCTTCATTTGCGCGTCCTTCTTACAAGTTGTATCAAGCTCTGCCGGCCCCTATATAATGAGCTCAGTCTCTGCATCATGGCCACTTAGATCTACTCCTCATTTTGTTCACATCTCTGTCCTCCCCTGTACAGTTGTGAGTGCTCAGGAAGTCTCCAAACATCTAGCAGCTGTGTAATTTGAGTATAAGTGTTGTTGCATTTTGTTCTTGTGCTGTATAGCATAAGTTTAATTTGTAGGCCTAGTGAAGTTTTTGTAATTCATGCAAGGTTCTTATTGTCAGCCATCATTAATAATAGTTTGTATCTGTAATAATTTATCTTGCATTAACTGAGCATTACCCAGTGTATTATCATTTTATTAGGGCTGACTTAGATAAAATTACTCTTGCTAATTTCGTGTTAATAGAGGCTATTGCAGTTAACCATATATTTAACCTGTTTTTGCCATTACATTATCCTTATGAGTCCTGAATGTTTTGTTGTTAGTTTGAGCATTAAACTTTAACTTGTAATTTTACCTAACTCTTTTGTTTTGAACCTGGAACTTTACGGGACAGTAGTGATTTTTAGTATTCTCACTTAAAGTGTACATTATCTTTCTCTGTTCCGTAACAATATATATATATATTGCTACTCACTTAACCCCTTGATTCTGTGACATATTTTCTTTTTTCTTGTCTTTCCGTTTCTTTTCTTGTCTTTTTCTTCTTTCCTGTCATATCATTTTTTTTTTCTTTTCTTTCCTTTTCTTGTCTTGTTTTTTTCGATTCTTTTCTTCTTTCCTTATCTTTTCTTGTCTTTCTTTCTTGACTTTTCGTTTCTTTTCTTTTCTCGTCTTTTTGCTTCTTTCCTTGTCTTTTCTTTCTTTTCTTTTTTGTCTTTTCGTCTTTGATTTTCTTTTCTTTATTTTTCTTTTCATGTCGTTTCTCTCTTTTTATAGTTTATTCTCGCTACCTTCAGACGATTTTATTAACCCCTTCAGTCCGATAACGTGTATTTCTGACTACTTCTTGCCACCCCCAGACGATATGAGTAAATTTTAGGGAGGCCTCGTGTACTGAAGGGGTTAATGAAGGCTTTACCTAACCCCTCCAGTTTGAAAAGCCTCTCCTAAGCTGAAAAAAATCGTCTGGCGTTGGAAGCATAGAACGGAGTATCATCCATTACTAAGCGTGGTACTGTAGGCTTTATCGAACCTCTTACGTCACTCCGAAATTTAATAAAATCTGGATATGGGAATAATTAAATATGTAAAAGGATGGAGAGTGAGTGATGGAGAGTGAGAGACTGACGAGGATAGTGTATGTGAGGTGGAGAGGGGGAGAGGATGGGGGAGGCCAAGGATAAGATGGAGGGATGGAGTGGAGAGGTACATGAGAAAGGGGGGTGCGAGCTAGGAGCAGGGCAGTGAAATGGCGTTAGACAGGGCGACATGGAGGCGATTTGTTTGTGGCCACCTCTTACGGGATTAAGACGTCTGGCAATAGGTAGGCAGATAGATAGTAAAAGGTCGTCGGAATGGAAAAGTCAATCCCCCTCAGCGCAACAGGTCAACTCTGGAACTGTCTCCCTCTGCCTGTATACTGCCTATCATCTCCAGCCTTTCACGCGCAATGTGTCCAGGCATCTCGAAATGAAAGGATCTTCAATTTGGCTCTGTTATATTTCTATTTATTTATCTATATATTTTTTTTTTTAGGGAACAATCTTGCGGGCTCCTGGCTTTTGGTTCCTTCTTCCTTGCACACACACACACACACACACACACACACACACACACACACACACACACACACACACACACACACACACACATGCACATGCACACAAAAATCTGGTGACGCCTTTTTGTAGGTTATTCTTGTTAACTCCAGACAATCTACTGAAACGCATTAAAAAATTCTTCAATTCTTCTCTCTCTTTTTTTTTTTTACTCTAATGTGGTCAAAATTGCTACCTCTCCATCTTGAATGCTGAGCTGTAACAATATATAAACGCATGAGTATGGTGCTAGTCACGAATAAGTGCTATGGAATGGATATAATGCTCTAACACTGTCTTCCTGCTTTACATGAAATAAGCTGCAAAAGGACAAACATCTGAGCCAAGTTAAAGTGAAAGAACTATAGTAATGATGTGGCTAATGAAAGATACTGTATATTTACTCTCTCTCTCTCTCTCTATTTATCTATCTATTTACACACACACACACACACACACACACACACACACACACACACACACACACACACACACATACACTAATAAACTACAAAACTCTGCGCACCCTGCCACCCACATTTCTCTAACGAAGTCGCCGCAGTGGTGCTGTGTAGGTGGGTAGGACAAATACAAGACTCAAACAGTGAAATCAAAGATAGTGGCAGAAGACGGTGGTATGGTGCAGGAGGGTAGGATAGATACAAGGCACAGACGGTGGAACAGAATAGCACTAAACAGTAGTTTGGTCTAGAGGCTTTGGTGGAGCCGGAAGGGGGGGCCGTCCCCCCTTCCAAAATGTATAAAGTAAATGAAATGCATTACAAATTGTAGACTTGTAGACATTCATTTATATATATATATATATATATATATATATATATATATATATATATATATATATATATATATATATATATAATTTTCTCCTTGTTTTATTAATTATTAATGTCTGTGTTGTTTCCTTTATTATTTGTATTTCGATACATCTTTATCAATCTGCATACTATTATAATGTTTCTCAAGCACCTGCACCTCAGGAATAAGGATAACCAAAATTCAGCTCCCATAGCAAAATTTTGGCTGTGACCCTGTCTATAGTGTTGGACAGGTACAAAGCACAGGCGGAGAAACAGAAAAAGGTAACAGCAAACAGTGGTACGAGTATGGTGTAAGTCATTTGAATGTTAAGGAATGAATTTTTTGCCTTAGGAACATCCACCCCACAAATCTTCTTTCCGTCTGTCTATCTCTCCCTTCCATCCCCTCCCCCTTCCCACTCCCCTTCCTCACCCTTGTCTGGGCGAGGTGACCTTGTGTGGGCAGAGGCAGGACCTAACCCAACACGCCACACCACGGACAGTCTCGAGGGCGGGACTGGTTCTCAGGGCCCAAGCCAGGCAATCTTATTTTGCATATTTTCTAGTCAGTTTGCTCGGGGAGGCGATACTTGCTAGAGCTGGAGGTTCTTTGTGATTTCTGGTTGCGTTTCACGTAATAGAGGAGGAATAAAATGGCCGTGTTAACATTTTTGTTTGCTGCCAACTTTAAATTCCAAACAGCAAATACCAACTCCCTGATCAGACTGATGATACACTTTTACGCCGTGCAATGACCTTTTGGGGGATAAGATTTTACCTTCAGTTTCGAGGATTATCTTGAGACTGACTAGGAGAATGTATATGAGTGAGCTGCAGAGGTGAGTGGGAGTGGGAAACCGAGGATAAGATGGGGGGATGGGTTGGAAAGGTATAATGTGATGTAAGTTGAAAAGAGGGCAGCCCGATGGCGAAGGAGAGGGCGACTTGAGGACAATTTGTTTGTAGGCATACCTTCCGGAATGAGACGTCTAGCTACATATAAATAGACAGACAGGTAGATAGGGACGTAGAAAGATCGAGATAGACAGACAGATAGACAGACAGATTAGCAGCAAAGTTCTTTACATTCAAACAGTCAAGCAGTACTCTACGCGCCAAGCCTTAACCCCTAAAGAATGGAGTACACTGAGTAAATGAGCAAACTCATTCTGGTCTATTTTCACACACACACACACACACACACACACACACACACACACACACAAAGATCCTGTTGCTGATTTATACCAGCAATGTGAAAAAATATATAGGTTCGTGCTGGACAGTGACGCCTTCAAGTGGTGGCACCCATATGACCAAGGAGTGGAGCTGCCCAGTTATACAAACGTCCCTACGTCTTCTTCCTTCCCCCAACAAGAGGATGGTGGATTGCAGAAGGAGGACAGTTTTTGCCTGTCCATTGGCTTCACGTTCAAATGAGCCTGGGGTTGCAGATACTACTAAGGCTGTATGTATTGTAGGAGATGACTCGACCCTGGAAGAACTCACTGATCCCACGTGGAGTCAGTAGGTGTTTATCCTGAACCTCCTTCTCCTTTAGCAGGTTCGAAGCGCTGCAATTTGAGTTCATTAGCTAGGGACCTGCATGTAAATTAGACGGTTTACTAGCTCATTAGTTCGGAATCCTGGACATGTAGAACTTCATATCTTGCAGAACTAGGTGGCGTGGTGGTTTAGTGGTAATATATCCTTCTTTGTGGGGGTGCGTTGGTTGTGATTGTGTTTATGTGTGTTTGTGTTTCTTATGTTTGATTCTGCTTGCTGTGTTT
>NC_137038.1:3640000-3752500 GCF_032717465.1 Coenobita brevimanus
TAATGAACTGACTCGGACGGAGATGCTGATGATGATTATGTGAGGCAAGGCGAGGGGAGGCTGCAATAAGGCGGCGGCAGGCAGTGCAATTAAAAGGAGACATTATTTTGCTCTGTTATGACCTCACCTAAATCCGGTCTGGTAGCCATTCTTACCCCGGTTTTTAAGCAGGAAAAAAGAAAGAACAAAGAAGAAAAAGAAGAAAAGAAAGAAAGAAGGAAAGGAAAAAACAGAAGAAAAAAAAAAATGCCGCCATACCACCATGTTCCAGGATGGTTACAAGATGCGCTCCCTCGCATCTCATCAGCAGTTTACTACACCCACAGTGCTCAAAACTTCACCCTGGCAACATGGCTTTCTACACCCAAGCAGCCTTCATCATAAAGTAAGGTAAAACTGTCCCTGCGTGATGTAAAAGGCTGTTACAACACCGACAATTTCAAACTAGAAGGTGCGCCGCTCAGTCGTATTCTCATGTGCTTGCGAGGCCTTTCTGCACTGCTTCCAGGGGGATTTACTTTGACCATTGGTAGCTTGTTATTCTTTCCCTTGTATATTATCAGTACCTATCCTATACCGATCTGTATTACATAACTGGTATAGAACAGTGCAGTATATTTACATACCAGATGCAGAAATAAACTAGGAAAGAAGAGGTAGTTTAGTTGACGAAAATAAAATTATTAGTGCTGGCCTCTGGACCGCCATTGCCCGTCGTTAAACTCATGCATTTATTGGAGCCACCAGCCCATTGTAATAACCGCAGTAAATACCTTTATCAGTCAGTAAATTTCCCAGCCAATCGTAAAGATGACAACCCTTCGCTGCCACTCACAGTACTTGAAGAACACAATAAGCACAGCAAATCGATGCATCCCCCACTCCACAGCAAAAGACTGTTTGAAACCTAGTGGCTCACAGCAAGCGCAAATAATACCAGAGTTAGCCCTTACGAAACAAAGGACACCTGTATAGCCGCATCCATCCCTGCAAAAAGAAATCATTATTTACCGAGTGGTAGCTCTCAGGGTCCACCCTGGCTAAAGTGTGGTTCGAGTTGAGGTCTAACACTTTGCAAAAAAAAAAAAAAAAAAAAAAAAAAAAAAAGCTACGGCCGTGTATATCGGTGTTGCCCGGGAACTCTTCCACACCCATGGGGTAGCCCTTGGGGGCCTCACCCAGCCTAAAACCTGATGCGTGAGGAGGTTACTGATGTAAAATTTCGCGTTCCTAGGTAATAAACTGGCGTTGCTCCCCCGGGGGTCGCACCAAACGGGGACAGGGGAGTCTCACCCTGCCTAAAGTCTAGTCTGAATGGAGGTTTACCACTGAGCAAAATTCAGTTTTCTTATGTAGCGCAAACTACGGCCGTGCATATCGGAGCTGCCCGGAACCCCAGGAAACCAACTCACCCTGTGGGGAGGGCGACCTTCGGGAGCTCCGCCCTGCCTTTAATCTGGTCTGAGTGGAAGTTACCACTGTGTTTCTTGGCGAAGAACTATGGCCGGCATACCGGTGTTGACCTGGACTCTTAGGGGACTCTTTCCCTTTGGATGGCAGCCCTTAGGAGTTACCCTACGTAAGACGTGATCTGAGTGGAAGCCTACTGTTGTGCATTTATTTTTTCTTTCCTAGGTGTTCCCAGACGCTCCCAGTTGTCAGGCAACGCGTTCTCTAAGAACCACTTCCTCCTCCTCTTCCTCCTCCTCCTCTTCCTCTTCCTCCTCCTCCACCCTGAAGATATACAACGCTTCGCCCACTCGGTGGATGGGAAAAGCGACGAGAGGGAAATCTTATCATTTTGCAAGAATTCGTATTTGACTGTATGTTTGCGAGGTTAATTTAAACAAACTGCAAACACACTTGAATAAACTACACTAAAAACACCACACAAATTTAAAGTGTCCAACCGGGGCATTTTGACGAAATTGTAGGATTTGCTTTGACGGAACCTGAGGCAAGACGGTACAAGCAAAAGCAGACCTGCAACAGCTAGTCATAAACTGCTTATACGACTCTATAACTAAGCCATGAAGTGCTTGTATTTATAAAGAATCCTACAAAAGTTACGATAAAAATTTTTTCGTAACAACTCATATATCGTTTTGCTTCTCTCATTTTGTCACTGTAATCTTCACTTTTAATTTGAATGTGAAGAGTTCGGCAGCTATATGAGTGAGGGTAAAGATGTACAGTATAGACCTAGTCAATCATAAACGACTTAAGCTTGGGAGAGATCATAAATACGACTCGAAACCTTGCATGGAGATTCCTAGCCCATGTTGGTTGGTCGAGTATATATATTTTTTTACGATGCTGAAGGAGACCAATGGGAGCTGTAGTCTGGAACACCTGCAGGCTGGAGCAAGGCTGGAGCAAATTACTTGTAAATAAACTGGCAGCCATCTTGTTTTTACCCTCACGCCGGCGCTAACCAAGGACTAGTAAGTAATAAACCTTCAGACTATCTGTGAAAACATGGGCTGAGAGAGAGAGAGAGAGAGAGAGAGAGAGAGAGAGGTTCTTGCTAGCTTCAGACGAATTTGCTAAGTCAAGAAACTATAATTTTGTAGTGACGGGGTTAGAACGGTCTCCTTGAACCTGGGTCTCTCTATAAGCTGAATAAGATCATCTGAAGGTAGCAGTGCGTCATCAGATTTAAGGGATTAACCATCAGCTGGATAAAATAGCGCAGTATGGCATTTGTTAGAAGAGAATATCTGGTACACACGAAGGTTTTTGTCATTAAGCTTTTATAGCACTTTTTCATACACATCTCTCTCTCTCTCTCTCTCTACGAATTAAGTAATAACATTGATCAATCCTTGCCCCTGGACTGAGATCCGAATTCTAAGGCTTGTCGGTTTAGGAAGCTCCCTATCACCTTTTTCTAAGCAATTAATTTATTACACCTTACTGTCCTCTTCAGTGCTACATAAACCCTACTAATATCACCATATCCTGTATAAATAACGTAGAAAAGGATAATAACAGCCCATATCCAAAAATAAATTGTTATGGAAAAGGTGTTTGGGAGCTTCCTTACCCGACAAGAATACGAACCTAGGTGGCATATTTCGTAACACCTTTTCTTTACCGATTTATCTTGCGTATTACGCTTTTATAAAGTTTTAATATCGATCACTACATTCTGTACAAATAAACAAAGGACACTAAAGGGTAGTAGCATAAGTTCCAACCCTAGGCTTATCTGGAACGTGAACCCAGTGGACTGCAGGCTGAAGTTGTCCTCCTACAGTCCACCATCCTCCTTTTAGGGGATAGGGAGGTAGCTGATGGATGTTTGTATAACCAGACAGTGTATCAGCACAGCTATATCGATGCCACTACACGAAGGCGTCCCTCTACAGCACCATAGTGAGGTATAATGTGCAAAAGTAATCTCTGAGGAAGAGGAGGATCTTCAGATAAGGTCTGAGAGGTAATAGTAATTAATGAGAGAGAGAGAGAGAGAGAGAGAGAGAGAGAGAGAGAGAGAGAGAGAGAGAGAGAGAGAATGGTCAGAAATACCCAGTTATGAAAACGTCCCTCAATCCCCTACTCAGGGTAGACTGGTGCCAATGGTTTAAACTAAGTGGTTTAAACCGTTTTTTTGTTTTGTTTTTTTTTTCTTTAAATTTTAAACTCTGAATACGAATCAGGGAATTTCAGGGTAACATAACATTATTGTTACATAATATCTGTTATATTTAATTCTGCAAGAATTGGTAGAGAAGGGAAAGTTTTGTTAACATTTTAGCAGAGGGACGACTGATATTCTTATAGCTACATTGTATTTTATTATTACAGACATTAGATGATCAAAACTGGGTACCCGTAATGCAAAATATTGCATTCTATCCAGCATCTATTTCTATTAAAGATGTAGAGCTATTAATTTCAGATTCACCGGTAGCTATTGATGCCCACTACTGAATCTAATTATGGAAAAAAAAAAAATCAAAATTGGAGAAAAACAAACTTTAAAAAACACTATTTATGTCCATTATTTGCACATAAATAATACAGAATAGCTACATACAGTTGTGGAACTGGTGCAGGTTCTTAATTTACACACTGCTCTTACTCTTGACTTTTCATTTTCAAGCCAACCCACAGTCTCACATCCGTATGTTAAAGTTGGGACTAACACTCCATGTTAGCCTCGCGCAGCTGCAGCACTTTTTTTTTTTTTTTTTTTTTTTAGGCCTTTATGGCACCAGGTACTTTCAATCCTTGTCACTCTACCTGCCACTTCTTTTGCACATTTTCCTCTCTTTTCTATCACTATACCAACGTATGTGAACTCTCACCAATTCCAGTCTCTCTCCATTCACTGTAACCACACTGGAAGTCACCTTCTCTCTCAATAACCACCACTTTACTCTTTTCTACATTTACTCTCAATGCACGACGCTCACAGACATCTACAAAACTCAGCACTATATCAAGTTCTTGTTCTGTGTTTGCAAGTAGCACTGCATCATTAGTATACAACAAATTTGAGATATTCCCTCCATCAGCTTCATTACCAACGCCATCCCTCCCTCCATTACTCGTGTTTTTACTTCTCTTATCACTCCATCCATATATATATATATATATATATATATATATATATATATATATAGAACAACCAAGGGAACATCACACAACCTTGCCGCACGCCAACATTGATCGTGTACCAGTCATTCAGATGCCCATTTACCCTTACACGTGCCTCACTACCGTCATAAAAACTCTTGACGGCATCTATAGTAGCAGCTTACCTTCTACACCAGGGTTTCTTAACCTGGGGTCCATGGACCCCCAATGTGTCCATGGATGGGATACAGGGGGTTCGTGAAGGTCAGAATAATTGAGAACAATTTAGCGAGATTGCGTGATGCCGTTTGGCATCATTAACTTTAAAAAAATAAATAAATAAAAACTCGAAGTCCTGAAGAATCCTGGTGTTCGTTGACACAAGCCTAACCTCGTAGTGCTTTGATTCCGTTTGCAACTACATACCTTCCGGAGTCAGGGATTTCACCGCTTGTTTCTATCAAAAAGTCGAAATCAAATGGATGTCAACGATGACATGAGTGTTGCATTGTCAAAGACCACGCCACAATTTCAAATTATCCAAGCCAAACAGCAACAACAACCCTCTCACTGAAATGAACTTTTGAGCAGACTTAAAGTTTTGTTTTGTTTAATTTGCTCAAGTTTGATGTATTTCATTTTTTCGAGTGGCCATTAGTTTTTGCATGAAAAAGAGTAAGAAACATAATTCTTCGTCAAGACTGTTTTGTACTTTGTGATACACTGCGTGAGGTAGTTTTCAATAAAATAATGTATATTCATTGCATGCAAAATGCTGCGTTTGTGCTTATGTGCATTCTTGTAGGGAAGGGGTTCATAGCATTCACCAGATTCTCGAAGGGGTCCGTGACTCAAAAAAGGTTAAGAACCACTGTTCTACACCGTACATGCCAAACCTTCCACAATCCTTCTATGTCTACTTTGTCGTATGTTTTTTCCAGATCCATAAATGCCATAAACACCTTGAAAAAAAAAGAAAAAAACGCCATGGTACTGAAAGAATTAACCCTTGCACTTCAGTGTAATATTTTAGATTATGATCTTTCTGGTATGCGAGTGGGCATGTACAAATAATAGCACCCAGGCAACAAGACAATAACCCACATACTTGTACATCCACATTAGGGAGATATGTTTTAAATCCTTTCAGTTTGGTAATTACAATCAAACTGCATTCCTGCTAACGTCAGACCATTTACTTCAGATTATGAAAGACCTCTTGTACTGAAAGAACACTTTATATTATTTATATTAAAATTATCAAAGGAGTTATCAGTGCGGAAATACCAAGCCTATAAAATATCTCCTTAGATTTCAGCGAGGGAAAGTTATCTCAGACTTATCCAATATTTTGCATGAACAGATTAGAAAACCAGTTTCCATCTGAATCTGCTGTATTTTCTACCTAAATCGCACACCAGATGAGAGCAATTCGAGCTCATCTTGTTGTTGTTGCTGCTTGTGGGTAAAAATAAATAAAATGAAATAAAACCTTCCGTGCCCTTCACTGCATTCGTCATTAATCTTACAGCACCCAGTTTGACGGTATGTTCTCATTACCCCTTCCCACCCACATTTCAGTTCTAACCACTGAGCTCTATAGTATGGCGAGGCTTTCTCATGGGCAGCACCGCGTAATGTATGTGTCCGCCGCCAGGGGTGGTGTAGTGGCAGCCATGTTACACCACGCCTGATGCCCGCGGTTTTTGTACTGAGCTGCTCGGTGAGTTTTTGAAAGCAGCCGATGATTCTGGAAAATGTAGTTCCATGGTCCACTGTGCAACTTACGGATGCAAAAATGGGCACAAAAATTCATCGAAGAGAGATGGCATTACATTTCACAAGAAAAATAATTTTTATAAAATTACTGTCCCCCGGGGAGGGGCGGGAAAATTCTTCCCCAGTCAGTATGACGCGACTAAAAGGGGCCCATTTATCTCCAGTCTTTCTGTCCATGTCTTCTTCTCTTCTGTTCACACTCCCTGGTAGATATGTCCATGTTTCTTCCGGCCTTTATCAAGTTGGACATTCGGTTTCAAGGCATGGATAGTCTAAGGACTTCCCACACCAATTAAACACCACTACTTCGATGTAAAACAGCTTCAAAATCACTATCACTTCAACGTTAATATCACACCAACTTTTCCCTTTCTGCCATTACCTTTACCTTAGTGCAACAACCTATGGCGTTGTTTTAATGCTATTGGCTAAATGTTCCCTATATAAGTCGTTAGACTAGGCAGAAAAAAAAAAATCATGATCCATGTTTTTTTGTATTATAAGCGACGAGTGCAGGTGTTTCAATACAGCGGCCAAAGCTACACGCTCGCGGAGATAGCCTCTCCATACTATAGAACTCAGTGGTTCTAACCACTGGTTCTGACCTACCTCACCCATTTCTTAATTTACACCCAACACTCTCATTCTTTAGATGATAATCTGAAATAAGCTTTCGCTACACACAAACCAACACTAATTCTACAGCACGCATTTTCATACTGTATTTTTTCTACATCGTAATATGGTTGCAGTTCCAGTCATCTGTCACCTAACCTAGCGAGAAATAATCCACACTGGTAGTTTGCACGTGGTTAGCTCGCGGACCTGGCTTCTAAAATCGACCACTCATTTGTATCAGCTTCCTTCTCATGGGAAAGTAATGGCAATCATGAGAATGTTGGGAGAGAGGGTACGGAACTATTGTGGACCAATGGGTTAAGGCACTTCAACTGGATGTGTCCAGTAAGGCTTTACGTGCAAGATGTGTAAAGCTCAGCGCTCGGCAAGCCATGAGCGAAAAACGGTCCAGTGTGACGCCACCTTGAGTAGCCTCACCCTCGGCTCTCGCGCTGCTGATGCGGCAATAAAAAACTTAACTGAGAAGCAAATTCCAAATAGCACACACACACACACACATGATAAAGGTTCAGTCGTGTTTAAAAGTACGGATACACATCTACCCGTTTCGTGTACTATAGTGTCCACTTCTGGTAGAATGAACAACTATTTCAATGCCCTGTGAACCGATCGTCACGTAGAACAGTATGGAATAGTTCCACATCCCAACATAAATGGAGCAGTAGGCGACAGAGGCAACGCGAGCTGCAGCCACTGAGTTTTGTAGTAAGGGGAGGCTTTCTCATGGATAGTACCGCGTAGTTTGTGGCCCAGGACGGCGCTGATGTTGTTTATGCACTACGCTCGACGCCACGCCTGAAATCAGCCGATGGGTTCGGAAAATATAGTGCCATGGCCCACTGCTTAGCTTATGTTAGCAACAGCGAAACAGGAACAGCAAGCATTACCATGTTGGAGGTGACGAGTGCGGGTGTTTCAATGTGGCGGCCAAAGTTACACGCTCGTTGTGAAGACAGCCTCTGCATAATATAGAGCTCAGTGGCTGCAGCAGAAATCTATGTTTGGTATATTGTTAAAATAAAATCTGGTGGTCGCATGAACAAAAGATATAATTTTAAAGATGGGATCAAAACAGCATGTGTCTTAAAATTAGTTGATCACCCGCGTTTTTTTCTTCTGAGGACGCTTGGCGAGAATGCAGTTTAAACGTAGCCCCTATTTGAGCTGAACTGGCTCTGCATGTCGATAACATTTGCCACGTGCACCGTAATTTTATGTATATCGTGCAAATTTCATGATATTCATCACTTACTTGTCCTTGCTGGCCATGCTCACTCTCCCCAATCTGCATTAGGACTGTTTCCGAGCACGCTTGGGTGAGATACGAAGACAGCGTTTCGATGACAAATGCTTGGGTCAGCTTCGTATCACTTTGGCCGACAAAAACAACGGAAACTTGCTAGATCTAGCAGACTCATCTGTTGAAGGCGGATTTTCGACAGATTTTCACGGGGTCTAGTGGAGAATCTAGCAGCTTTTCATGTGAATCATGATGGCATAAGTAATAATTTCAAAATCGTACCGAATATATTATTGCAAGTCCAGCTTCGTATCACTTTTGCCAACAAAAACGGCGGAAACTGCTAGAGCTAGCAGACTCATCTGTTGAAGGTGGATTTTTCGGCGGATTTTCACAGGATCTAGTGGAGAATCTAGCAGCTTTTCATGTGAATCATGATGGAATATGTAATAATTTCGAAATGGTACAGAATATATTATTGCAATATACAAAGTTATGATACGCAAATTTCCTTTTTCAAGAACTTTCACTTCTGGCATATAATGCTTCGTTTGCTGTCCATATATAATATTATATTTTTTCCCTTAACTAGCTCAACATGTGAAATTGGTGCCGGACAGGGACAGTGGCACCTAGGTAACTGGACAGAGCTGTTCTAGTGTTCAGTTATAGATATGTCCCTCAACTCCATCTTTATCCCCTGAAAGGAAACTGCTTGACTTCAGAGGGACAGGGGGGCCTCAGCCTGGCCCCTGAAACACAACACTTCACGGGGTTGTACCATTTTTTTTTTTTTTTAATAGTTCGTGGCGTTTGAAAGGGACACCTTCATGAGGAGGCACCATTATGACTGGGTGGCTCCACTGCCTGTTTATACAAATGTTCCCCAACTCCCTTCCCAAAAGGGGAAGGCATACACAAAGAAAAGAATGATAAAGGTGAAGGAAGAAATTGCAGCACCACATCATGTGAGTGGATGATGGTCACCGCCACTTACTAGCATCAGTGTACTAGGTTATTATAATAATGTAAAAAACGATGAGATACAGGTTTCCAGATCGTTGGAGGCATCCCACTGGGGTTTGTCCATTTTTTGCCTTGAATTCTTGTCAGCTCTTGACAGAGATTGGTTGAAGCTTCTAGGGAAAGAAGTGTCCTGTATTGTGACTGGCCAAAGATCATCAGCCCAGCTTGGAAAATGTCTTTCAAACGCAGCAAGGTCTCTCCCACCCTCGATTCAGTCACTGTATGATGGTGGGAGAAATGCTAGTACAAAGCAAAATGCCAACCCTTGTATGGGGACTATAGCTATGGTGCCCTTACAATGACCTTAAGGGGATGCGTTAGTGCATCTGCCCTCTGATTGGGTTCACTCACTAGTTATACCTTTTCCTTCAGTGCGAATATCATAAGATCTTACATTTCTTCAATAACTACAATAAGTATTCATGCATTTTAAAACTTTCAGTTTTCTGATTAAGCTTTTACATAACCTAGTACTGAGTTTAATGCCTACATGAATTGTAACTTCCAATTTACTGAAATAAAATGCCTGTACTAAACCCCTATGGTGAAGCCAAATGGAAAGTTATTGGTCTTGAATGAATTAGCAAGTTTTGCTGGTCTCTTAATGAATTCTGGTGTTCTCAGATGGCCTCTTAATTACTACTAATGTTATCATGGGCTATATTTTGTCATTCATATGTGATATTCATGCCTGTGATCAGCCAGTTCACTTCCTAACATTATTTTATTCTTGCAGCTACCTGATCATTTTATTCAGCTTAAATGAGCCTCATGGAAAAAAAAGGGGTTAATGAAGACTTTACTGAACTCCTCCTGCTTGAAAAGTTGGTCTCTTGCTGAATAAATCTCTGTGGTGGCAGCAGACACAGAAACAGATGTTTGATTGAAAGTCAATAAAATATAGATTATAAAACAGTTGTTTATTTGTAAATACAATCTGGTTAGAACAGAAATTTCCTAACAGGAACCACAAAGATATGTGGCTTTGAAAGTGTCCCTAATGAGTGAAGGTAGGGTTTGGAAACTTCTGGTACTGTTACAGTACTGGCTAATGATGCAGTATTGTTAGTGAAGGTGAATGCGAGAAGCAAAAGCTTTGCGAATAAGTCTGGAAGTGTATGTAAGAAACAGAATCTAAAAGTGAATGTAGATAAAAAATAATGTTCTGAAAGTCACAGAACGTACAGTAAGCCTGGATGGTGACAAAATGGAGAATGTATGTGCACTCAGGTAGTGTAAAGCAGGGAAGAAAGTTTGATAGTTCACTGAAAACAGTGATATGGAAAACAGAAAATACTCTGCAATGATTTGTCCCTTGTGGAGAGAATAGAGAATAAGAGAATGACTCGAAGAGTGTGAGCAAGGAGGAGGTGGGAGAACAAGGATGAAGTGGGGAAATGGTGTGTGGACACACAGTATGAGAGAGAGAGGGTAATGAGTAGGAGGGAGGGTAGCCAAATGGCAAAAGACAGGACTACATTATGGTGACCTGTTTGTGCCAACTGCTTACAGGATTAAGGCACCTTGTTATAAGCAGACTGACAGACAGATAACTTATATTAGAAAGTTTTACAGATTTATGAATAAAGCAGGACTAGCAGGGGCGTGTGGAGGCAAAACACTGCAGCAAGGAGGTGCCACCTTAACCACTATCTGCAACTGAAAAGAAATAGGGCTGTGGCTACACAAGAACAGTAAGTGAGTTTCGTATCACTAACTCATATAGGCAGCCCCTCAAGTAGCAGGTTGGTGTGCATAAGAACACAAGAATGCATGAGTCCAAGTGAGAGGAGTTTACAGTTAACTTTATGTGCTTCAAACTGCACTGGCAATAACAAGCAATGGACAATGTGCAGCTTGTATCTGATATTTTATTCAAACCCTCTGCTTGTGATATGTCCCATACCAAACAAAATGGTCTCCTGTAACCAAGATTGCTGCTGGTATTTACTACACTGGGTGTTTACCATACAGCTACATATTACCAACTGATACCTGATGATCTAATGGATTAACATGCTTGAACTAGAAGGGTCCCATAGGGGCTTACATCAAAAGCGTGGTTACTGATCAAATAAAGCCACTCAGGGGCAACTGAGGTTGGTGACCATCGCTTTAAATGTACCGGTACAGACGTGTAGCCTAGCACATGGCCCTTGTGTTCCTGATGGGGCAAAAAAGGATTAGATTACAGACAGAATGAGCGACAATAAAACCCATATGTGAATGGGATATAAAACAAAGACCAAAGAGCAACATGTACTACGAGTAGCTAAACTGAGTCAGATGAATTAAGACAAAGTTCATAATGGATTGAAGGCAACAGTTACATCTATTAAACCAACCTATGCTATCATGAAATTGATAAATTAAATACATATACAGTACTGTGAATACCAAACTTTATTATCACCACTTCTGACAAATACGATGACAAAAATTTGCAATAAAAACATTGCTGACCTGTTTACCATGCAGCATAGGTACCAAATAATAATATTTAGGATGCATGAAATGATGATGATTCTTGGAGTGAAAGACCTTTAGTGAAACACTCACAGCTGTGTATAATCATACTGATTTAGAATTCAACTCATGGATATGTTTTTCTATTTTCTTTTTAAATTCTAGTTAATGCCAGACTGTTTTATGCAGTCTAAGTAGGTGACAACAGATAATTTTACTCAGTTTAAGACAAATTCCTTGGACCATGCTAGTACAACATGAGTGATTTCCACTACTGGGGGAAAAAAAGAAAAATACTGCCAGATCATGTACTGTACTTGGTATGACAAGAAAGACATTAAACTTGTGCAATAAAGTGGCAACCCAGAGATGGAGTGAGATGAAGTGGTACAGAGAACCAGATGAACAAACAGGGTATCTAAATTGCGACCCTATGATGGAATGAAAGGACAATATAGAGAACCACATGAACATCTGATGTAACAGCTTATACGTATCACATAACCACCTACCTAAACTGATCTATTTCCAACACATCAAATATGCACAACTTAATCACAACACTTTTTTTTATGATAACTTGATACTATCTTTGCTACCTCCTGAGGATTTTATTCAACTTGGGAAGCTGCAGCTATAAACAGAAATACCCTCCAAATCTGTGCCGATAGCCAGACTTGTGAGGTATAGCAAATATGTAACGAATCTTGTGGCACCTTATTGGTATAATTGAGAATGCTCTCTGGTCAGAGAAAAACATACACTGACTAGCCATGGTTTCAGTTTAAGAAGTGGCCAGAGGGTTTTCTTTCATCAAAGCACAGTCAACGAAGTAGGGTAGTCACCGAAAGCATAATCCAGACTTTGGTAGCCAAGCCTCAGGACCTCTGTAGCTCCTAAAGGAGTAATAGACGACTGGCTGTTTATACTGCTACCACATGCTTCTTCTCTTATGTGACTTCACTTTACTTTCAGATGAGGTCTGCAACTAAAGAAGTGTTATATTAATAAAGTAACTAAGATAGTACCGTACATGAAGCTCTTATTTTAAAAAATCTACTATCTTCTTCCCCAGCAGTATTAGCCCACTTCCAAGGGGGGTTGCTAGTACAGAACTTCTGCCTCCACTCCCGTCTACCTTTGCACCACTTGCTACTCCAGTCCCTTCACTCTCAATTCTTTCTTTAATGTATCTTTAATGTATGACAGAATAGATAGGCAAGGTATGTGGAAGGTATTAAGAATATATGGAGTGGAGGGGAAATTGTTGAGTGCTGTGAAGAGTATGTACGAGGGAGCTAGGGCTACGGTGCGAGTGGATGGTGAGCTGAGTGAGTTCTTTGATCTCAATGTGGGACTGAAACAGGGGTGTGTGATGTCTCCATGGCTGTTTAATATATATATGGATGGGGTTGTAAAGGAGGTGCAAGGTAGGGCAGTGGATGTGGGGGTGGCCCTAATGAATGAGGGTGAGATTTGGAAGCTTCCGGTGTTGCTGTTTGCTGATGATACAGTATTGTTGAGTGAAGATGAATGGGAGTTGCAAGGTTTGGTGAATGAATTTGGGACAGTGTGTAGGAGGAGGAAGCTGAAAGTTAATGTAAACAAAAGTAAAGTTATGGTGTTTGAGAGGAATGAAGCCACAGAGTGTGCAGTGAGGTTGGATGGTGAGGATATGGAGAATGTGAGTGCATTCAAGTACTTGGGTAGTGTGATGAGTAAGGATGGAACTTTGGGGGATGAAGTACGTGAAAGGGTACAGCAGGGAAGAAAGGTTGTTGGTACACTGAAAGCAGTGATGAGAAATAGGGAGGTGAGTATGGAAGTTAAGAAGTCACTGCATGATGGTATTGTGATCCCTACCCTGACGTATGGAAGCGAGGCATGGACCTTGCAAGAGGGGAACAAGTCAAGAGTGAGAGCAGTGGAAATGAGTTACTTGAGAGGAGCATGTGGAGTGACGTGGAGGGACAGGTTAACGAATGAAGAAGTGAAGGAACGTTGTGGTGTAGATGTGGATGTGGTTGAAAAGATTAGGAGAAATACACTGAGGTGGTTTGGACATGTGGAGAGAATGGAGAATGAAAGACTGACTAAGAGGGTGTATGTAGGTGAGGTGGAGGGAGGGAGAGGGAGGGGTAGACCGAGGATGAGGTGGAGGGATGGAGTTGAGAGATATATGAGGGAGGGGGGGGTGAGTTGGGGGGAGGGGAGTCAAATGGTGGGTGACAGAGTGACTTGGAGGCGTTTTGTCTGCGGCCACCCTTTGCGGGATTAGGGCGTCGGGCTATAGATAGATAGATAGATAGATCTTTTTATCTCATCTATGATTTGCCTCTTCTGCTGTCCAGTATCTTTATTTCCAACATATGACCATCCAAATTATCCTCTTCCCTTCTCTGAAAATGGCCAAAACATTTTAATCTACTTTTTTGTGCTTTCTCTGACATTTCAGAGACCTTCACAAAATTATTGAACACAGCGACTAAAAATCAACTCTGATGTCACTTATTTGGTGTCATGTGGTGCCAAGTCCCTATATCTGCAAGAACAAGGCAGAAAATGAGATACTCAGAACCAGACAAAAACGATACTCGTATCAAGCAACAGCATTCATATTACTTGATATCAATGACTGCTTGGTATATCACTTCCATCTTAAAGACTATATATCACTTCCTGACACAAAATACTTTTAGTCTGTTCTGAATCAGCCTCTTATCAACATAAAGTTAAACTTTGTCATTACACAACTTATTTACACAGAACACTACTTGGACATTTCACATCTCATACCTAAACCCCAAATCTCATTTTCCTATATTTTCTAATGAAATTTCAAAAACAAGGCACTACAATTTCTTACCTTGCATCTATTTCAGTGATAACAATATTTTTAAAATCATGATTCAAAATACTTTTAGAGTATGATATGGTAATCCTAATCTGTGCTCCATGACTAATAACCAAGCTACCTCCAGTCTTATTTAGTCCAGTTGTGGATAAAAGTTTGACTACTGTCCTACTACAACTACTTCACACATCAAGCATTAGTCACTTTCCTCCCTGATGTTATCACAGTGAATCATCTATGGGTAGAGAAACATACCAAGCCCTTCTCAGCTTAAGATTAGTAGCTGCCTAAGGAAAATTAGCTTACATGAACTTCTGCATCTCATCATATATCAACACAGGCTTAATGAAGATAGCTTCTAGAGTTTGCTGTTATTAACATAGACTTAAGGAAGATAGCTTTTACAGTCTGCTGTATCCTTTCTTTATTCTGGATTCTACCCAATCCTTTATAATAAGGGAAAACTGGATTAGGGTGCTGCTAGCAATAAGGGTAAATACCTACTATTTGCAACCTCACGCAAAGTGAAAATGCAGCAGACTTGTTCCAACCTCAGAACTACCAGTCTCTTACAAAGCCCTTCAGCAAGCAACTTCCTCCACACTCAAGCTTGCTGGAATACAGAGGGTAATGTAAAGGTATGCTTAATATCTAGAAAGTTTTGTTAGTGAACTGCATATACCGTATACTAAACACACGGCAATTTTAATATGATAACGAGCATGTATCAGTATTTCCATATAACTACCCTGCTCATGTGTAAATACTTTAACTAAAATCCTGCTCCACTAACTTCCTTGCACATTTGTAAATGTTTTAACTCTGGACCACTTTACCAACCCACTCAATCTGTCATATTTTTTTTTTAATTAGTCATGCTAACTTGTTAAATTTAATCAACACATGGGAAATTTTTGGCTAATGAAGGCACCGTTAAACTCTCCCTGCTTGAAAAATCTCTCAATCTGTGTAAAAAAAAAAAAAAAAAAAAAAAAAAAAGGTGAAAGGGTTAGTGTTTTTTTGCACGTACAATTTTTCCATGCCAAACATGATCCTCTACATGTACAGAGGGGAAAAAAATTACTAGAGAATTTCAGAAACATGTAGCAAGAGGAAGCCAAGGAGTGTGAAGGGTATGGAAGAGCATGTGTGTTTAATAAATTAAATTAAGGATCATGATACTACATGAATTTGCCTTTTATAACAACACTTGGTAAATATTTACAGTGAATAATCATGGTTCACCATTATTTCACAGCCAACTACAAGAGGAAAACAAGAGGTTCAAGAAATGGCTCCTATATGTGTTAATATGCTTAAAAGAGGGTTCGTAATATCTGCTGAAAAAAGGGAATGATGAAGAAAAAATGAGAGAATCTACAAAACAGATCAATATATGTCAGCACATACATTACCTTGAATGAAGACCAAGTGATGAGTTCTTAGCCTTGTGGGTCCCAGGCCTCGTAGAATGGGTGTTGTGTTGCATCTCCTTGCTGCTCAGCCTAACTTCTACCCTAATGCATTAGCTTAATATTATAGGACACTTTTGCATTTTTCCATTTGGCTGCAACAATCACTTTTTCAGGTGGAATGACAAGCTGAAGAAGTTTGTTATGCGACTTATGCGGGACTAGAAAAGCTTGTATGTGACTTACGTGGGATTATAGACTGCACACTGTTATCAAAGTGTGAAGTATGATGTAATGATAAGACGCCCATCTTCAACGAAAGTGGTGTAGTGGAGTGCCATAGCTGTCATCAGGTGGATTTTCAGATGCAGTTGGTACAGTAGGTATTTGTCAGAGTGAATGGAATGAGGGGCAGTCTTCAAAACTCATTGTCCCTGGTGTTTTTATCAAAGCAGGTATAATGAAATGGCTTATGAAGTGATAGATGCTAAGTATTAGTCCTCCATGACAAGTCTGAGACTGATTATGCTTACACTTCTAATAGGTTTCATAATCTTTGTCAGATGGAGGGGGCAGTGGAGCAATTACTTTCTGCCCAGAGGAGGGGTAGTGGAGCAATTACTTTCTGCCCAGAGGAGGGGTAGTGGAGCAATTACTTTCTGCCCAGAGGAGGGGTAGTGGAGCAATTACTTTCTGCCAGGGGGAGAAAGCATTTTTTAGTTCTGTACTATTAAGTTAAGCATTAACAAAAAACATAAAGACAACTTTGGTTTTCAATCTCCCATGGTTGACTGGAATTCTCTTGATAATTTAATTCAGTGGCCTCAGATCCAGTACGATAATTAGATAGGAGAACACTGCTGTACTGATTAATTTTGTACTGGACAATAAACCTTATAAGGTAAATTACTTAAATCAGACAAGCCTCTCATTTAAGGTACAGTACCCTCACGTCCAACACGGGAATTATGTCACACGGGTGTCATGTTGGACCAAAACCGACTGCCAGACACCATGTATCCCAAACGGGGTGGCCAAGGGCTTAGAGTTAATTGTTTTACAGGGAGGGGCACTAATCCTCCACCAACCCCACTTGACGTAGGGATGCCAACAGCATCTGGTGTTCCCAGGCGGTCACCCATCCAAGTACTAACCAGACCCAACGTTGCTTAACTTCGCTGATCGAACGGGAAGCGGTGTACTCAACGTGGTATGGCCGTGGGAAAAAATATTGTCAATATGCCTTGGAAAAGTGCCCCTAAAAAATTAACTCCAAAATATTTTGATCCTATGAATAATTTACTGACCTTTAAGGTGAGTGTTGGTGAGCTTGTTGGGAAGGACAGGTGTTTTCCAAGGCTGTAGGTAGTCCCACTAACTCCCTGGAGGAGGGTCTTTGGAGTCACTAGGCAGTAGTGGTTGCTCCTCCTCCTCAACTTCACTCATAAAGCCTTCAAAATCACCCACTGAAGCATTATCTTTGTCTGGGAAAGGTGCTCTTCCTGCCTGTTGTTCAGCTTCCTCTACCACTCTTCTCTCGTCCTGGTGACGCTGGAAAAACTTAGTGATGAGTGACTGACTACTCCGGTTGATGTGCTTCCTGTGCAGATCAGCATAATAACACACACAGTTCTCCACATTACTGAGCACTTCCTGATGACGAATTTTGTTGGGATCCTTGTTGACTGCTTCCTTCAGGATCTCGGCAGCGAGTTTTGATTAGTTGGCATTACTAGCACAGGCAAAGGGTACCGTGTTGGCCTAAGTATCACCACGCACAGGAAGAACTCCTCAGATTTCAGCCACTTCTGGGGGTTGGTTCCATGTTAACTGCGAGGCACCATGTTACAATAAAATGTTAATATTTTTCTGGTGACCGTGTTGGACCCAAAACAAATTGGGCAAACACGTGCTGGACGCGAGGGTACTGTATAAATATCCCTAAATGTTGTAAACAATGATGGGCAAACACACAAAATTGTATTTTGGCATGATGAATAGGGGGAGCAGGGGAATAAATTTATTGTCCAACATGCTATTATGGTGTTAGCATGCAAGCAAGCACAAGGAGACTGACGCTTATCAATGTCGCTTCACCTAGCCAATATATATTCTCTTTGTTTACTGACAATTTTGAATGTCCACTATACTAAAGGCAATTCATACTAAAGAAATGTGAGTTGGACACAAGGCCAATGTACAAAAAATGAGCATAGGGTAGTCTTCAACCATAAAATATCCTGGACTATGACTGCCTAGACTCAGATTCTAAAATCTCAAGGGAGGTAATATAGAATCAACCATTACTGTTATTGTGACAATTCTAAAAGTAACACCGGTGATACGTAACTTTCTCTGATATAGCAGATGATTTCCACAAATGACTGGCAAGCAACTAACATAAAAAAGATTATCACATCAGAACCATATTTCTGTAACTGTCAAATTATCATACTCAAAATTACAAACTGAAAATATCTAACCTTTCTACCCCCACACAGAAAGTGCACACACTCTCTCTGTTAAAAGCATCAATTTATAAATAAAAATTATGCAAACTTTTAGAAACATATTATTGAGGAATTCTTCAGATATATCACTTAATGGACTTCCTGAACTACTACTCTAATATGTAATATAGGTAAACACTGTTAAGACTGCACCCCATCCCATCAATTTAAAAAGTCAAGCCCCTTCTCTACTCTATACTTCCTCTTGGTGACAGCTCTGGGCCCTGATTTATAAACCAATTTATTACCAACTCTCTCATATACATTTTTTTACAAGGATGACAATGTTAAACCTTCCCAAGTGTTTCACTTTCTGCATAAACAAATCTTAGTTGTGAGAAAAGCTATTACCATTACTCCTACTGCAGAAAGAACAAGGTAAGAGTGGTGGAGAAACTTCCAAAGTCTCTCATTCCTCTTGAAAATCAAAAATTTTAGTTTTCTGAGAGTTAATTGCAAGTCGATTTGCAAGTCCAAGTTCTCAACTGCACTCACTCACTCTCTATAACCTTGGTGGAGCTGGGCATCTCATTATCCTAATCTCTCCACTATTGCTAATGCAAGGATCACCACTGGAAAAAAAAATTACAATAAAACCTCACTATAACGGACTAATTGGGGACCAAGCCATTCCGAAAAACGCGAAATTCTGATGAAGGCGACATCTGGACTTCCCCCTGCTAACCTGGACTTCAACCGATATACTGTATCAGACATTAGTCCGGATCACACTAACGGTTTTTAAACTGTTTTCACTACCACTGCAGTACAGTACTGTATTATACATTCACTAAAATAATCAAATGGTATAATATATATAATCATACTGTACTGTTCACTGATAAACACGTCTTTTATTTACCTTATTGTGGTGAACGTAGCTGAAGTAGTCAGGCAGTCTTGACTACTTCTGACTTTATTGGACTTTTTCCGATACATAAGAAATTAGTCCGGTAGTTCTTCGATTCCAATAATAGCGAATTCAAGTATATTGAAGTCCGTTATATCGAGGTTTTACTGTTGTGAATACTGTAATTTAATTGGAACATAATTTATGTTTGCATATTCTGCACTATAATTTAAGACTGCTTATATAAACAAAGCAATGTTAAAGATGTCCACAGCATACCCTTTCTCAAATCACATTTTCACTTGTTTTTCTAAATACACGTAGTATCACATTAATGTTCAGTAAAATTTGAAGTTAATAACCAAAGATGTATTTCTGACTGACATTCTTCGAGCTGGTGATTCACGAGATAACGAAGGTAATACCAGAGATGTATTTCAGACATTCTTCATGCTGATGATTCACGAGATAACTATCTTCAGGTGATTTGCACAAAGAGAATATCTGAAAAGAATGATAAAGATTACTTCTTCCTCTTTGATGACAGATTTCCATTGTCTATGAAGCTCATGGTATTGTTATTATGATTATTACTATTATTATTATTATTATTATTACCATTATGTAAATGTTATTGTAAATAAAGAGGGTACAAGGGACAGCAGTGATGTCGTATAATTTTCATGTAAATAATTATAAACCGCTTTTCAACAAAAAACGTACAAAAGGATTCTTTAACTTCCAGTTAAATAAAATATTAAGTTACGATAAAGCTTTCTGCAGGGCCCCTTCCAACATGCTCACAATAGTTTAGTTATTAAAGAGACGAGACAAAATTCAATTGTCTGTGGGAGCAACAATTTTTTTTTTCCCCCAATGCAGTTAGTGATAAAAAGGTTGTTTGATTATTATTCTGATATTAATCCCTTGAATCCAGCAATGTATTCTTTGTTATATTTCTATTACCTCCAAATGATTTCAATCAGTTTAGGAAAATCTTTTTGAACTAGAGGGATTAGACATAACTTTCAATGGCCCCTTAATTACAAAAGGTCTTCCTATGATGAAGAAAACCATCTGGAATTAGCAAAAATAAATCAATTGAATGCATTGCCAGATTCACAGGGTTAAACAGGTTATTATTAAATGACTCCATTGTCCCTTTGTAAACAACTGAAAATGAACAAAAAGAAAAAATTTAGGGCGGGTGTTCAGCTGATAGGGGCGTATATTACTGTGAGGGTGTCAACAGAATGGTGTTACCTCTGTGGCGCTCTCTCGGCTGCACCCATTAATTCTTCAGAAATCTTGAACCGGATATTGAACCGTGTGCTTCAAGACAACTTCCCTCCTTTTTCTTTTCTTCAAGACAACTTCCCTCCTTTTTCCTTCTTCAAGACAACTTCCCATCCTTCCCTTCTCTTGCATGTAACCCTCTCACTCTCACTCTCTCTCTCCCACTCGCCTTTTCTTTCTTCCGCCTGCTTCGCCCACTCGGTAAATTCGCAATCTTCGACTCTAGCTTGCAAACGATCCAGGCTCTGTTCAATCTTCACGAAAAACTTCCTTCTTCTCCCTACTGACCCCTGGGTGAACTTCTAATCTTCACTAATGATTCTCCCTCTCATCTTCCAATTTTCACCAATACTCCATTCTTCAAGCCTTTGGAATGACAAAGGGAAATATGCATTAAAGTCTATTTATTGGTTGCAGAACCACCATAACTCAACTCTCTCCTTCAGCGATTATAAATATAATATATAATTAGAGGAATATGTTGCCTGTCAGAAAGTTTATCCTAAACTACAGAGTATTAAAAACACTTCAAAATCCTGACTGTGCAAAACAAAATAAAATACAGAACTACTGTAAAATTACAATGAGTAACAAGCAATTTTGGGGGATGGCCAAAGCTAGACAACTTAAAAAAAAAAAAGTGGGAGGGAAGGGCAGTGCTGCAAGGAGAGAAAAGAGCACCGACCTCTTGTCCACAGATACTTGGAACCAAAGCATTAAATGCCACTTACAGCTTTGTTTAATGGCTTAGGTGTATCAGTTGACATCAAACACTATAATTATCTACAATACTATATGAAGATTGCTGTAAGTAAATATCTTAAATTACAAAGAGAAAAAAGGGACCCCAGTTAATGACTTCCTCATATTTCTACAACAGTGGACAACTTAAAAACGTGATCCTCACTACAGTCATGCTGATAAGATAGTCATGAGAATGGCACCATAAACATGACCAAACATTTAAATCCTATGTTCTAACTTGTCCTATAGTGCACCAGTGAGGTGCACACTGTCAATGCTAGGTCTGTTTAACCTCTTACATCCAGTAATATATTTCAGTTTATTCTTGCTACTTTCAGACAAGATTATTCAACTCCAGACTTCATGTACTGTGGGGACTAATGGTGGTTATATCTAATCCCATCAGTTCAGTACATCTCCCCAAAGCTTAATGAAGCTGTCTGGAAGCAGCATGAATAGAATTCAAAAATATATTATCAGATTAAACAGGTTAAGGGTTAAACCACATCCCTGTTACTATATTTTGATAGTAATGACCACTCAGTGGCACCTCATTTTCTCTCTCTAATAGCTTGAATACCTCTAGAATGAAAGCTTGAAAATTAGTAATCTGAGAATACAAGGTGCTACACACACACACACACACACATACTCAAAGAAAATATATATATATATATATATATATATATATATTTGAGGTCAAGGAGGTAAAAAGTTGTTGACTAATATCATTTTGCATGATGGCATATTTGTACATCTAACAGCTTTAAACCTTTAGTCCATGGATGTGCTTTGAAATTTATTCTAGCTATCAACGGACAATTTTATTAGACTTAGAAAGGATCTGTAGTACTAAAAAGGTTCACTGAGGATATATACAGTATGTCCATTCCAGGCCAAAGTCTTTCTGAAACTGAATAAAATGGTCTGGAGATAGTAAGAGTAAATAATACATCATCAAACAAAGGATTTAAACAACTTAAATCATTCTAGTGGCATCTTCCATATAACCAATCCCACTTTTTGAGATTATGCAATATCCTTCATACTTGAAAGTCTTGACTGAGTAAACAGTAAACACTACAGGATACATCTCCCTTTTTACAGTTACAACACCTGTCTAAACTATCAAACAATGCCATTTAAGTTGAGCAGTCCGAGAAAAAGCAATTATTACATCAAGTACAAACTCAAACTTAACATAAAGCCGAATGTTTATCCACTATTACTATAGCTACTTACTTAAATCTATGATAGAAAGGTTCAACCTTTTTACTCTGTTCCATTGCTGAACAGAGTCTAGGGGTTTTATTGTGTCTTTGGAGACTTTATAAAATCTATGCCTTAGCTATTTATTTTTCAAATTACACCCACACATACTCTGGTATGTTACTCATGTTGCTTTATTAGCCACAAAATTCAAAATAACATACAAAATAATACTATACTCAAGTGTTACATGCAAACCACTATGGAAGTATGTTACAAAATCTCCAAAGGCAGAATGCAAACCCAGATCATATACCAACCTCAGTGTGGGAGCTTACCTACCTGACCATGGATACATACATTATGGGTTATATTCGTGTGTGGGCAAAGGAAGCTTTCTTGAACATTTTCCTTCAATATTTATTTTGCAAATTACTGTGCACCTTTTGGGTCTCTTGCATGTTGCTGATAGCTCTAATATCAAATTTTTGCATAATTAACAATGAAAACATTACAAGTATTAACTTACTATGTGCAGAAATAAAATGGTAATATTACTAACTGATCACATGCAGAAACAAAATGGCAAGAAAGAGATGCCAAAAAGCCTCCAAGACCATGAGAATACACCCTGAGAGAGCTATTGTAACGACTGACTGAAATATGCCTTTAATAAACACCAACTGCATAACTGTCACTGCACCTGTTAATACTGTCAGCCTGGCATCTGACAATGTGTTCATTTAATCAATAAAATTCAAAACCTATTCAACAATTCACTCTGCCTGACTGATCATCCCTATACATACTAACAAAGAATCTAATTACCAGGATACATATGCTGTATTTAAGCATTTTATTTTTTTTTCAGTTATGAAGAATACTTATTATTCAACAGCCAAAAGTTTAAAACAAATGGTATATCATCATGGTATACATCTTGTCAAATTAACTACCTAAAATCAATTACGAAGAGAGAAGACTCAAAGTTAAATCAAATGGAATACATCTAATCAACTATTTAAAATCAGTTATGAAGAGAAAAGAGTCCCATACAAGCCTATCTAACCCTCCTGTATTAAGTGAGCAGGGAAGCTCAAGAAGTGGCTCATAAGTAGATGAACACAAGTCTAACTTTACTTCAACCTGCCAACCTGTCTCATTTCGTTGTTAAGTCACTGGATTTTCAGAGATGCCATTTTAAGTTTATTCTTGAAATCTCCTGATGATGTTATCCAGCTTAGGAGAGGCTTTCTGATGTGTATGGGTCACAATACAGCTGTAAACCCAATCAATTTAAGAGGCCTTTCCCAAGCAGAATAACCGTCTGCTACCAGCAGCAGTAAGAATAAACTAAAAAGGACCCAGAATCAGTGAGTTAATCCTGCCTACCTGTCTCCTTCCATTATGAACCCTGTCTACCTGGCTATTGCTTTAGGAGTGAGCAGGTACAGAGCTAATCCTATATACTGCTAATATTAATATTCACCAACACCTCAATACCGGCTGTAGCGACCTGAAAAAGGATAAAATTATGCACAATATACAAAATAACAAGTAACTCTACAGAAACATCAACTACAAATTAGACAGCATAATAAGAATGAACATCAATTACAAGCTAGGCACCATAATATAAATATATGCACTTATCAATTACTTTATAAACACACACACACTACCATTAACTGGTGTCAAATAATGTTCCATAAAAATAAAAAACAAAGCCATAGAACTTTTTCTGATATCAGAGTGCTGTGAATAAAGAATATCTGGACTTGGTAACTTATCAAGAATACTAAAACCATCCATCCCTTCAACCCAATAATATACTGTACTCTTTCACTCTGCTCTCCCCAGATTGTTTTAATTTGCTTAGAAAAGGCCTACAGTAGTAAACGGATTAATGAAAGCTATCTATAACCTCTAAGCTTTGCAAAACTCCTCAAAGCTTGATAAAACTGTCTAATAGCAACAAAAATAAAATGCATATATACAACTGAACTGAAGAGGTCATCCCATTTATTCAATTTTACTGTTCAGTTACACATAAAAACAATAACAAACTCACCGGGACGACTGAAAAAGTGTGAGTAATTGTACTACTTTCTCATATTTTTAAAAGTTTTCCATGTTCCCTTAACTTCATTCCTTCTCAGGTCTGTAACCCCACAGAAGAGCAATATATCTAATAATGAAGAAAACAATATACTGAAGATGGGAGGGAAAATGATATAACAAAATATTATCAAAAACATTCCCAAACAAATATTAACCAAAGGAAGGTTCCAAATTCAAAACTAAAAACTGCAAAAATGGTGCCGGAAAAGTAAATATAATATAAGGGCCAATGGAAATATTATCAGAAACAAATGATCAACCAGAAAAAAAAAAAAAAAAAAAAAAAAAAAAAATTAAGGACTGTGAACTAGGTTTACAAGAAATATTACATATACAATCAAGATTCACTAACAAATATATGATAACACACCTCCTACTCATAGCCTGACTTGCTACTGCTAGAGAGACAAGCAGTGTACAGTCAGCATCAAAAGTTCTGTTGCCTCTCTTGCTTCTCCATGAACTATGGAAATCAGTGTGGTATATTTGCAGCAACTGACACTGATTACATTGTTCTTTGACTAAACAGAATCATCAGTGTTAGGTGCTGCACATTCACCACACTGATTTTCAAAGTCCATGGAGAGAAGACAAGAGAGACAAGAATTCTGCAGTAATTGTACAATCTTCCCTTGTCTCTTGTTCTTTAAGAAAGAAGAGCCCAGATATTGTCTATGTACAGGTGAATGCAAAAGAAACAGAGACACTGCTTTAGTCTGGGCACACAAGAACTGGGTCATTTCTGATTCATGAGTTACAGTGAGGTGGGTGGGAAAGTAGTATCACCTTCCCCTCCCTTACCCCCACCTGGCGCAATACTAGTCCCCTACTCTCCCCACTGTAGCTCATTCACCAGAAATTACCAGTCTTGTGCATCTGGCCTAAGACAGTGTCTTTGTGAGATTTATCCCCATCTGTACCTTGTTTTGTTTGCATATGTAAATCTGTGTTACAAAAGGGAGTCAAAGTACATTGCTGAATCTGGGCCCAGAATGGTTAGGAAGGTGTACTGGAGGAGGAAGGAAAGAAAGGGTGGTTGTTACAAGAGAAGAGCTATGAGAATGTACGACTAAATCTGATGGAAGGAAAAGATGGTATTTCTTTTTGCTTCATGCTTTCTCTTTCCATGTATTCTAGGTCCCTAACTCATTCCATCCTTATATTGGGAAAAGAATGACAATGATGACGACAATGATGATGGCAATTGCAAAGCTGTACTGTGTTTTTAACTAATCTGGTCTAATGCAAATGAGAATACAAGCAAGTAAAACACGAAATAATTTAAGTCCTAACTGAACCTTCCAAATTAAGGTGAAATTACACACGAGATGTGACACAATAAACTAATCACCTTCAACCAGTTACTAATATCTATTTATTTATTTACTGCAAGACACCTTAACCCTGGAGGGGTGGCTGGAAACCCACTGCATCCAAGTCACCCTGTCTAAACTCATCAACTTACCAAGCTAAAAATCTGTACACATACTGTAGGACAGAGGTCGGCAACCTTTTGAACATGGTGTGCCAATTTATAATTAATGCCAATTTTTTGCCACTTTGCGTGTCAGGTAAGATTTTTTAACACTGTAGCGACAGTGTTAATTGATTTAGTAAGGAAGGATGTGCCCACCTCTCTCTCTCTCTCTTTGCATTTTCAATATTTTCTTTGTTACACTGCATCACGTTGAGTGCCATCGTATAGCACTTCATGTGCCAAGTCTGGTACGCGTGCCTAGGGTTGCCAACCCCTGCTGTAGGATCTCACCACTAACGTCTAACTGGTGCCAGAAAAACGCCGTTATTACCAAAAATGTTATTGGCGTGACATTCAAGTACATGTATGAAGGGTTTATTGGTGCCACCACTTCTGGACTTTTACCCATTTTTCCCACCTGAAGCCCTCCTATCACTACTTTTGTTTTACCTGAAATAATAAGATTTGTTATTGTCATGAGTAATATAAAACTCAGCTGAAAAGAGTTAATAAGGTGTCTGGTGTAATGATTTTTCTTTATCCTTGACTGAGTATGCACGCTTCTTGTGGCTTTGTCTTTTACCTTTGAGTTCTTTTTTGGTAGTCACTTTAGAAGTTCCCGGGCATTTTGGCAACTGATCATTTCTTCCACTCCCACCCCTAGTCCTCACAGGTACAGCGGAGGCAATTATTGACCACCACCACTTGCAACCATTGATTATAGTAATGAAAATAACACATGCAGCACTGCACAATACAGCTGTACTCTCCTGAGCGTGGTAAACTTGTGACACATGTGACTGTGTGTGAGCATTTGGGCAAGTTTGAGCAAGGGGGCAACTATGTCATCAAGATGGGAGCCAACAAACGTTATCCATGAGGCCCTCGGACATTTCCCACGAAATAACCGTTATTCAAGTGAATCCAAATGTTATTATACAAACTGGGTATCTATTCTAATTTAGTGTTATAGAGGAAAAGGTTATTGTCAAAGTCGTTATTGGTGAGATCCGACTGTACTAGCACTGTATCAAACTGCATGATTATTGGTGTGGAAGGGAATGTCAGAAAATGTATTTATGTACCTGGGAAAATAAAATACAGTACATGATGAAAAAGCAAGGAGATGGACAGCTACAAACAGATAACAGAAAATGCAACAAAGAGAAGTGTAGCAAATTAAAAAACTAGAAAGCACTCAGAAAGTGCATACCACCACCAATGCCACTGCCATTAAAAAGGATTCGGATCCAGATCCGCTCCAAATTTAATCAATTCTTTCATGGTCATTGGCTCACCTTTCCAAAAAAATTTCACTTAAATTCACAGATAACTTTTGGAGATACTGTGCAGGATACTCCAGATCCATCCCAAAATTTAACCATTTCTTCCTTGGCCCATGGCCCACCATTCCACAAAATTTCATCAAAATCCATTTATAACTTTTCTAGTAAAGTTGCTAACAGACAGTCAAACAAACAACCAACACAGGCAAAAACATAAACTCCTTGGTGGAGGTAATAAATAAAAGAAGCAGATAACTGAAAACTGTAAAACTGAGAAAGTGCAGCAAAACAAAATAAAAGTGAAAAACAAAAGTCAGTTAAGAACCTTGCTTACTGTATCTCCTTGAATGTTTTGGGGGGCCTGTGTGTGAAAGCTGCTTTGAGTGGCTCCCTTCATCCACTAAAAGAAAACACTGAAATTACCACCCAACCCAGAATGTACCATCATTATTATCATCATCATCACCACCATCATCCCAACCTCTTTTCCCACCCAAAGATGGGGTAAGAGTGTTCAACAGTACATAAGTATATATATATATATATATATATATATATGTATATATATATATATACAGGTGTAAGGTGTATAGATATATACACATGAGATTACAGGCAGTCCTCATGGTAAGTCAAAAGTGTTGCAAATTGCATAACTTGTTTCCACACAAACGGTAGTGAACAGTGGGAGCAACCTGCAAATCAGCCATATACAGTACTGTAAAATAGGTAGAAATGTAACTTTAATAAGTACTCACGCCAGAATACTGAAAAAGCTGACTTATGGCAAGAACCTGCTGATACAATTGTAATATACAAAATAAACTGGTAAGGATCAGGCTTGAATGGTTCTCAAACTCATGAGGATACAACAAAGTTCTAAGTGCCTGAAGTACTTACGTGGTGAATAAGAGCGTGAGCGAGAGCGGTAGGAACGTCTGGAAGGTGGGCTGCTGCGGTGGTAAGGGGATGGTGAGCGTCGCCTGCTGCCATAGCCACCACTGCCACTGCCACCACTACTGCCACTGTACCGCCCTCCACCACCGCCACCACCACCACCACCACCACTGCCACCACCACTGCGGCGCCCATAACTCGAGCTGTGGGGTAACAATGTGGTTCCAAGACGTTAATGTCCAGGATGTTATAGGTACTTATTACTCTTTACAATGATCCAGATTTCCAATTGCTGGATAAAATAATATGGCATTAAGCAGATGAAATTACTTAAGTATCAAAATATTTGAGAAGCAAGACACCAAAATCAGCCAAATTTCTGACAATTTATAGACAGGCCTGTTGGGTCAACAACATTCTTCACTGGTTACAAACATTTACATTTATCAAGGACAGTGAGTAATTTACCAGGTGCAAAAAACAAATTCAGTACACCATGAAACCACTAACGGTATCTGATACTTTTCTGAAATGGACAGATACTTTAACAGTTACAACCTTATCCCTCATCCCAGTGCTGGAAAGTGACCACACTTTCTTTTAAAATTTTCAATGCTTTCGAACCACTACTATAGCTTACCATACCTTACTCTCAGCACTTAAAAAACATGGTATGATGTAAAAACTGAGGACACTTGACTATACAATAATCAACTAGCAGTAAAACCTGGGGAAGACAAATGTGACAAATAAAAATTATGTACTGAAAATTATTTCTGGAAAATTAAGCCTAGTTTGGCTTTGTTTTCCTTTCTTCTGCAAACAATGCAACAAAATGACATCAACTCACTATGTGGGTCTGCCCATGTAAATGCCAGGCGTGGGTGTATGGGCACGCTCAGTGATGGAAAAGTCAACTCGGATGCGTCTACCATCAATTTCCATCCCTGTGCACTGATCTTTAGCTTCTGTAGCATCATCCACGTTTTCAAAGTACACAAAGGCAAATCCACGAGATCGACCAGTCTGAGGAATGATAATTTTGAGACTGAGCTAATATCATCATCATCATCATCATCCGGACCTCCTTTCCCAACCTAGGGCAGTGGGAGGAGTATCAACATCCAGACAGCCCAAGTTTGCCTAATTCAATGGGCCATGCTTCCATTTACTCATCATTCAAGCCCATAGAATCCTGGCTCTATCGGATACACCAGAAACATTCACCACATTGTATAGCTTCACATCAATGTATCCAATAGAGTCAATCCGGACGCTGCCACGTTAAAAAGGGGTGCGAAATCCTTGATCATGCACACTTCTCACAACATTCATCCGGCAAGCTCGATCTCTTGTCAGTCCCCTCAAGCCTCACCGACTTCCAAACCTCCCTTCCTCACAAACTCATCCACCGTATCCCTCCACCTTCTCCTTGGCATACCTCATCTCCTCCCTCCTTCAAATTCACTCAGATATACCTTTTTCACCACCCTATTGTTATTATTCCCTCAACATGACCATACCATCTCAGTACACCCTCTTCGATTCTGGTTTCCACAGACTTCCTCACTCCGCACCTTTCACAACTCACATTATTTTGTATCCTATCCACTCTCTGTGGTACTCCACATACATTCCTCACCAGTCCCATCTCCACTGCTCTCACTCTTGACTTTTCGTTTTCATACCACACCATAGTCTCACATCCTTATGTTAAAGATGGCACTAACACTTCTTCATGTAAGCCTCATGCTACTGCAACACTCAAGCCTCTGTTTCTTATCAAGGCCTTCATAGCACCACCTACTTTCTTTGCTTGTGTCACTACTTTCCACTTCTTTTGCACTTTTTCCTCTCTTTTCTATCACTGTACCCTGGTATCTGAACTCTCTCACCAATTCCAGTCTCTCTCCATTCACTGTAACATCACAATGGGAAGTACCTTCTCTCTGGATTACCATCACCTTACTCTTTTCTATATTTACTTTCAAGGCACAATGCTCACAGACATCAGCAAAACTCTGCACTGGTCTACCGAGTTCTTGTCTGATATTTGCAAGCAGTACTGCATCATCAGCATACACCAAATTTGAGATATTCCATCCAACACCATTCGTTACAAACACCATCCCTCTCTCCATTACTCACGTTTTTACTTCTCTCATCAACCCATCCATATATATTCTGAACAACTCATCACCCCATCCATATATAGATATATTGAACAACTATGGGGACATCACACAACCCGAACTGCATCTCTCTGGAATTCGCTTCACCAGAGTTGTTTCCCTCCAAATTTCAACCCACAGCTGTTCAAGTCTAACTGTTACAGATATTTTATGAACGGAAGACGCCAGTAATCTGGTGTATGGATTGTTTTTTTTTACTCATTTGTTCTTCCTTCCTCCATAAAAAAAAAAAAAAAAGCTTACACTGATTGTGAACCATTCACTTAGATGTCCATTTACCCTCACATATGCCTCACTACCATCATAAAAACTCTTGATCGTGAACCATTCACTTAGATGTCCATTTACCCCAACACATGCCTCACTACCATCATAAAAACTCTTGACAGCACTTAGCAGCTAATCTACACCGTACATCCGCAAAACCTTCCACAATCCTTCTCTGTCTACTTTGTCGTATGCTTTTTCCAGATCCATAAATGCCATACACACCTTGCAGTCCTTCTCACAAGCCTTCTCCACTATCTGTCTCACTGCAAATATTTGATCCATACATCCTCTGCCACTCCTAAAGCCACCATGTTCATCACTCACTAGGACTTCTGAAATCTCTCTTACTTTTCTCTATTATAATTCTTCCACATAACTTCCCTACGACACTCAATAAATGTATGCCAGATAATTCTTGCACTCACTTCACTGACCTTTATTTTTGTACAGGGGTACAATCACAGCCTTTTTCCACTCTACTGGCACAGTTCCACTCATCCATGCCTTCTTACGTATCTCCAATAAGCACTTCATTCAGCTCTCTCCACTACACTTAATCTCTGCATACACCTCAACCCCAGCTGCATTCCCATTTTTTTGCCACTTCACAGTGTTCTTCACCTGTGTGAGTGTCATGTTTCCTGGCACTGCATACCTTCTCTATACACCCCCCAAATCAATCATGTTAACAGTCACTTTACTCTCTTCATTCCCATACATCAGACTTTCAAAATATTCTTTCCATCTGGTCCTTACTTCATCCTCATGGGTTAATAATCTACCACTTACATCCTTTACACTTTTACATTGCTTTCTGCTGCCACTTCTACATTTCTGTACCTCTTTCCAAAATAGTTAAATATAATCAAATTAATTATAAAATCAAACAAAATACCCAAAAAAAAAAAAAAAATCAGAAGACTTCTATCTATCTATTGCCAGACCCCTCAATCCCATCTGGGGTGGCCACAAACCCATATATGCAATTTTTTTTCCTGGACTTTTCTTAAATGTGGGCACAGTTCTTCCCACTGGAGCATTTCACAGTACTGTACTGTGACACTATGCTATGTATCAATACATCTACCATTGCCCCCCAAGGAGCACAGGGGCTCAAGGCTAGGCTACGTAGCCCCGACATCTAAGGAGCAAGTGACCAGCTAGCATTCTGATAGCTATCATCTACCGAGTTCTAGATCTCCAAATACAATGAAGCAAGCCAAATAATTTCTAAGCTTCAAAAAGGTATAAAGTATTAACAGATTTATTCTTAGGCCGATTTACCCATATCCAGCAATTCCTGAGTTTGCACCAAGTTCTGAAACACACTGTAGCTATGTATAAACTGGGCACATGTGTAATGCTATACATGCATATACATAAATATGTACACAAGCTGATGGTCATGTTTGTGAGGTGGTGGCAGGATTCCAGAGGTTTCAATGCTGTGCTGTCCAATTCAGTGAGTATTCTGTTGAGTTTTCCCATAATAATACCGGTAATTATTTTTGTCAACAAATCCAACCTCATCCCATTTTTGTGTGGGGGGATGGGAGGTTCAATATGATAATGGTGATGAATGATTATTATAAGCTCAGACATGACCTACAATGAACAAATTATAATCTTAACATACCTTAGCATCCAGCACT
The DNA here is from genome assembly GCF_032717465.1 of Coenobita brevimanus. Classification (NCBI taxonomy): domain Eukaryota; kingdom Metazoa; phylum Arthropoda; class Malacostraca; order Decapoda; family Coenobitidae; genus Coenobita; species Coenobita brevimanus. Next base: position 3,672,505 of record NC_137038.1, read on the forward strand.
ACTTGAACTTTGTTGATGGGACCATATTTGTTGAAAATATGGTGCAGCTGTGGAAGAAGAAAAAAAATATGCAGTTAAGTATCTGTCTTATGTAAAGGGTTACTTACTATATCTGAGAGCAGTCATTAAGTTAATTTTTAAAAATCATCAGACAGAAAAGCTATGAAGCAGCTACTGGTAAGAGGCATCCCCAGGCAAAATCATTTGTCCAAAAGATCTACACCATGTCCCTGAGGTTAGGGACCAGTGCTGTATGCTATATCTATCTACTACCGAACTCTGGTTCAAAAAATCCCTGAAGTTTATTATAAATGAATAAAATGGATACGTTTATGTGAAGCTATGGAAAGTAATGAATGTTTTGGTGTATCCGATAGAGCCAGGATTCCGGGGGCTTGAATGATGAGTGAATGGAAGTGTGGCCTACTGGATACGGCAAATTTGGGCTGTCTGGACATTGCTACTCCTCACCCTAGTACAGGTCTGGATGATGATGATGATGATGATGATGACTAAAAGTTGTAAATATGAAACACATAAAGTACATCACTTGATTCAAGGTATCAGGTTAGATCTCTGTCATTCAAAATTTTATACAATGAGCCAGACTGCCACCTACCTGTCGTTCAGTGGTGTACAGACTAAGACCAAAGACACCCAGGCAGGTGCTTGGGTTGGGATCCTCACGGCTGCCGTGGTGGCGTCGTCGGCCTGACATAGGAGACCTTGAGCGGGACCGGGACCTGGGGTTTAGAGACATCACGCCACATGATAAATGCCCCTAAGCTAATATTCTGACTGTCTGGAGGTTCTTTTTGTTATTAAAATACTGTAACTACAATAAATCCTGTGAGGATCTCTCAAAACCTTTTTTTTTTTTTTGTCCGACTCTGGGCATAGGCTTCGCAGCCTGCTCTCAAGGCCCAGTAGTCCTCCTACATACCAAGCACCTCTACATATCACAAGAGGTATCTTCTAAAACAAAAAACTACATAAGCATGTATGGTTAAATGCTAACTGCTTGACTGAAATAGAATAAATGTCTGGTAACTGCAGGAATAAACTAAAAATGTTATCATCTAGATTCAATATAAAACTGCCTGGTAACAGCAAGAATGATCTAAAAAGGACATAACCCATACTCAAATGGTAAAATCCACCCTCCCATGTCATCACCCCCATAGCTACCTTCCCCGACGTCCCTTGGAATATGATGGTGACGGTGAGCGTGAGTAGTGTCGGCGGGAGGAGGAGTTGGAGGTATACTTGTCATAGCTTTTGTAACGATCCTCTCGGTACCTGGGAGAGGATGACCGTCGCGAGGAGCGCTTGTAGTCACGCCGCTCTGTTGACCGGGATCTGAAAACAGGAAGGTTTGCTATGCCACCGAGTCTGGGGATGGACTTTCTGGACCAGGATGGTAATAGCAAGATACAAGGTGTGTTCAGAAATTATCCAACCTTAGGCTCTAAAATAATAAATAGCTAAACTGTTGAGCTACGACACTAATCCCCCTCAATGTGGGCCCCTTCTGACCTGACACGTAGCCTATCTTTCTTTCCACTGGTGAAACATTTTTAAAAGTCGTTTATTGGTATCTCCTGCAGGTGCTTCGTCGCATTCGTCATGATCACTTCTCTCATCTCAAATCAGGAACCCTTCAGCAGAGTTTTGAGTTTGGGGAATAACCAAATGTAGCACGGAGCCATGTCTGGTGAGTAGGGAGCCTGCCGGCCCTGAAAGATGTTGTGCCTGGCCAAAAATGTCTGAATCTGTCAAGAAGAATGGGCAGGGGCATTGTCATGGTGCAGCTTCCAACTTGCCACTTTCCAAAGGTCTGGTCTCTTCCAAAGAAATGCATCTCAAAGATGAAGGATAATGTCAAGGTAGTAATGTTTGTTGACAGTCTAACCTTCTGTGTGTATTCATGATGCACATCACCACGGTGCTGGGTAGCTGAAAAAGACTGTCAAAATGCATTTCACTTTGCTGTGGACCTGTCCTGCTTTTTTTTGGCCAAGGTGATCCTGCAAGCTTCCACTGGGATGACTGTGCTTTGGTTTCTGGGTGGTATGGTACCATACACCCAAGTCTCGTCTCATCTGTGATAACAGTTTTTAGAAAGTTGGGATTGCAATTTGCACCCTCCAGCATGTCTTGAGCAACATTCATCTGAGAGAAAAGATCATGACAAATGCGATGAAGCACCTGCAGGAGATACCGAAAAATGATACCAAAAAATGTTTCAGGCAGTGGAAAGAAAGCTGGGGAATGTGTGTCAAGTCAGTTGGGGCCTACTTTGAAGGGGATTAGTGTGTATCTCTCTCTCTCTCTCTCTCTCTCTCTCTTTTTTTTTTTTTTTTTTTTTTTTTTTTTTAAGCCTACGGTCGGATACTTTCTGAACAGACCTCACAGCTATAGTAAACCCTCTGTATGACAGTCTAAATGAGGGGGGAAATGTGTCACATGAAATCTAAAAGGTCTATAATACTGATGTTTGACAATCATTTTAAATCTAAGAATTCAGGTTTGTTCTACATGGTACCAACCCTAGTTCATTTGATACATTATGGTACTGTATGACTCAATGCTGTAAATCATTACCAGAAATTTTCAAAATCAATCATAAACTGCAGTACAAGAGAGCAGATTAGTGATGGAAGTGCTTACACAATGTCAGGCAATGCTAGACTGATGTCAGTTATTTACATTTGTACTTGACAAACTGGTATATTAATGCTTTTCTTTCCTTTACAGGTGGCTTTACATTGAGTGACAAGCCTAATGGTTTCCTGTAAGCCAACAAACCGTTTACATCGTTGGGTGGTAACAATATAACCAAACCATATGTGGTCCCTAAGTGTCAACAAGTGGGTTGGTGGAGGGTTAGTGCCCCTCCCCGTAAAACAAATAACTCAACGGTAAATGGCCACCCCTTACAGGATTATGGCATCTGGCAATAGACAAACTGGTATATAAGATACATAGCTGGTCTGATCACAATTCTTTAATGCTGAAATGGCAGAAAAAGGTTTGTTATAACAAGGGTTTGTTGTAAAGTCAAAGGTGCATTACTGGGTTGAACAGGTTAACACTGCAATAATGCGTTTATATGTATATATATACCAGTATAGAGAGAGAGAGAGAGAGAGAGAGAGTAAAATCTCGATATAATGGACTTCAATAGACTGCAATTTGCTTTTATAGGAATCGAGGAGCTACCGGACTAAATTCCTATATATCGGAAAAAGTCCGATAAAGCCAGAAGCGGTCTGGACTGCCTGACCACTTAAGTTATGTTCACCACAAAGAGATAAATAAGACATGGTTATCAGTGTACAGTACAGTATTATTCTATATATTATACCATTTTATTCATGTAATGAAGTTATAACACAGTACAGTAACGGCAATCAAACAGTTAAAAACTGTTCGTGCCACCCAGACTAATGTCTTATGTATCGGAAAGTGTCCAGTTTATCAGGGAGAAGTCCGGATGTCGTTTTTATCAGAATTTCACATTTTTCGGAATGGCTTGGGCCCCAATTAGTCCATTACAGTGAGGTCTTATTGTAATATATATATATATATATTACTCTGGCTTGGACTAAAACTGCTTTCTCTCCATTTGGAAGGCTCAGTTGTAACAACAGATTAACCCTAGAATATGTAATTATTATTATTATTATTATTATTATTATTATTTTTTTTTATGTGTCCGACTCTGGGCAAAGGCTCAGGGCCTATTTCTTGGGGGCAGTTGCCTATCCCAAGGCCCAGTAGTCCTCCTACACCTCCACATGTCACCACTTCGGCGCTAACACCCACCGTCCATATTGAATACATGCTAGGGCTGTCTCATACAGGACTGGTGTATTGGTATTAGCGGGGGTACTTTTACGACATGTCGGCGGGTCATCTGGTAGATCAGGAAAGTCTGCTTTTAGGAAATTCAAATCCTTAAGCTGTTCCCTGCCCCAGCCGAGATTCGATCTTGGGTCCATTAGGACTGCAAGCCGCCTCTCTACCGATTCAGCCACAGCTTCCCCCAAACGAACAAGTAGCTATATGGAAAGAAGGCAGTAGACATAATATTCTGCTATCATGCTGTTATAAACACAAGAAAAAAAAAAAGGAGGAGGGAGAAGCTATGGTGAAACTCAGAGAAATATAGTATGAAATGTACCTTGAGCGCGAAAAAGATGGGTCTCTGGAGCGCTCATGCAGTGGTGATGTCCCATTGACACTGTGGCGTGGAGATTCACTCATTGTGTATCTTCTGCTGAGTAAACACAAATACAGTACACCAACAATAAGTACAAGAGGAGATCTCTTGGGGATAGGAAAGATGGCTTAAATTACACATTCCTTACATGTCATAAAAAAGGAACAGAAAGATTTCATAATAAAGTTCTTGGACTTGACTAAGTTATTCTTATCTCAACAGAAAAATCACCTTACATACAATAGGTCTAAGTATACTGTATATATACTTATACCATAAATACTTACTGGTATATATTACTGTACAGACTATTATATATATATATATATATATATATACTGTACTCTCATGCTCTGTTAGAAACTGATCATCAAAATTACTGCACTCACATTAAAATACCATTCCTTATAAAAAGAAGTGGTAAACATATGCTATACCAGTACTTTTAACAGCAGAAGCACTTTACCAAATCAGTTCTTCTAGATGGGCTTTAGTTTTACTGGTTATTTTTGGGGTGGTTAATGAACGTTTTACATGAAATTTCGGTAAATATTTACAAGTGGACAATACACCCCCCAGGTAGTGCAATATATTTTTCTGGCAGTTTTGATGCGATTCAAATGTTTCTGACCTTCATTTTTGTTGGAAATGCCCCTCACCGAACACAATAAAACTAACCAAACCAAACCCAACATACCTAACCTATCTTAGGGGAGTAATAATCAATTTCCGAATGGGGTAATGGGGGTTATTTGTGATCCTTAGGGACTATACTATATGATAATGGTGCTAAAATTCCAAAACTGCATATTGTCCACTTGAAAAATAATACCGGAATCTCCTTCGCTGTTTTTCTTGCCATGTTCCTTCTGCTGAATCAACGGTGGACATTTCCAACATACGTCCCAGTCACCCTTCAGTACCACTTCCTAACTTTACATTTAAACCTAACCTACCTCAACAGAGATTTAAGTAAGTTTTATTGTCCGCCATTACAAACATCAGTGAGGAAGGAGAAACATGCTGATAACAAGGGAAAAAAAAGAAACTCAGAAAACAACTGTTTGTCACCATGAAAATAGAAAAAAAAAAAAATGGAGTAGCAACAATTGAACTGGTAAGGTGCTTCTGCTGCTTAGTGAAACATACATTTATCAAAGACGTAATGACAAATTTGCAGTTTCGGACAGTCTGGGTTTCACACGTATTTTCTACCCTCACTCAAACGAAGTAAAACCTACGCTAACTACCTAAACAATCCACACAGCGGGCCATATAACTGTCTGAAACTGCAGCGACATCGTAAGTACACAAAACTCAATAAACAACGGAAAATACAACATTAATGAGCTATTACGAAACAAACATGAAGTTGGCCGTTTTGCTCAAGGACTGGCATAACCTATCAACTGATATATTGCAAAATTATACTAGACACTGCTCTACAAACATTCATTACGCTTCATCTTACATGTCTGGGTGGTAAACAAGTTGATAAATCACTGAGAGGCCCCCCAAAACAACGAAGTATGGTAATATAAATTTACGTGCGACTACACAGGACTTTGTTGTCGATTATGGCGCAGACGCCAACACCTTCCTGCCGCTGAAGTTTTAATAATCCTTCTACTTACCCATTATGAAGGAAAAATATATGAAAAATAATTCATGTGCATTTATTTAACTCAAGAGCTGTTGACGAAATAACAGACTACGGACTATACTGTACATTACCGCACTTAAATGCTAGAGTTTATCCCAGAATATAGCGTTGTCGCATTACTGTTCTAAACATCCCGCAAACCCTGAAAATTGTATATTGGAAAATGAGTAAAGAAAATTATCAAAATGTCGGTAAATAGGTTAAAATGTGCCTGTCAATACATTTATTTGCATTTTAAATCGATATCCATGCAAACTTTCTACCCGCATACATACGCTCCAAATGTAAATTCTTTGCTGATGACATGAAGATTTACCTTAAGTTGCGCCAAAACACCTGTTCCACATTAGCTGCAGACATAAGTACATGCCAGAAGGACATTGATATGGTCTACAATGTCGCTGAGTCCTGGGGTTTACGTTTTAATCTTGACAAGTGTACTGTTCTGCGATGTCAGAGAGGTCCAGTAGACTGGAATTCTATTGGCGCACTTCAGTACTATCACATGAACAACACCAGGCTCTCCGTAGAAACTACACACAAAGACCTAGGTATCTTGGTTGACAGTTCACTAAAATTTCATTCGCACATAAGAAATACGGTAAAAAAGGCAGCAGGCCTGTCAAATAATTTACTTAGGTCCACCCTCTGTCGAGACCGAGATTTTATGTTGACTTTATACAAATCTCACATCAGACCCATCACGGAGTTTGGCTCCACTGTATGGAACACAGGCTACCACGGAGATCAGAGGCTCCTGGAGTCTGTACAGCGCAGATGGACTAAGCAAATCAATGGCCTGTCTGAACTCAGCTATGCTGACCGTCTGAAAAACCTGGGCCTGTATTCTGTAAAAGGGAGACTGATCAGAGCTGACCTCATTAAATGCTGGAAAATCTTCCATCGCCAGTCCCCAATTGCACCGCCTGAGCTCTTTTCTCTTCCTTCATTAACTCACACCAGGGGCCATAGATTCAAGGTGGCCAAGTCCCGCACTTCAGTTGAGTGTAGACGCAGGTTTTTCAGCATCAGATGTATAGACCTCTGGAACTCTCTTTCAGATGATGCTGTTAGTGCTGACTCAGTTGCATCATTTAAAAAGTCCCTCCACTCACAACTAGGTCACATCCTGTTCGACTATATAGAATAACTACGACTCTTAATTCGAAGTCCTTCAAGTAGTGCAACTACCGTGCATATGGCACAAAACTCAGCCTCTAATCACTAGTCTATTCTGATGATGATGTATATAGGAAACGAGGCTGGCGTGCCAGCAGGTATGGGCTGCCCTACTTCTTGTAATGCAGATTCCTACCGAGCCATACTGTTAATTGTAGTAGGGTAGCCAACCAGGTGAGTAAACCAGGTGAGAGTTGGCGATCTAGCGAAACACTTCCGCTAACTTGTTTGTCGCTCGAGTCCTGATTAAAAACAAAATGACCGGATTTCTGATAATTAGGTGTGTATGAACCTGAATGTTGATAAAATTAATATTCTCCAAATAAAAGTGCCGATTCGGTTAATGAATGCCGATTTGGTAATTCGTCGCACCGCAGAAATGATCTTTACAGTAGCTATCACTGCAGTGCATCGAGAGCTGCATAATCTGATCGTGATTTCTACAGAAGTTGACATTGTCAGTCTACGCAGAGCTTGCAGCCACTACCATGAGTGCCATCAGGACTAGCAAAGCTGCTCTACGTACAGAAATAAAGGCGATGCTAAACAGCCTGAGCTCAGAAGAAAAGGCTAGGCAGTCCAAGCTCGTACGATTGGAAATTATTTGTTCGAATTTGCAATATCGAGCCTTTTAAGTCATTGTTCACTAATATTACCTTCTCCAGTCATTCAACTGTCACACTTCACAATCACATTTTACCCCCATTTGATGTATAGATCGAAGGCAAGCTGTTGGTAACCGACCCTAGTAACAGTGTGCCCAGTGTCCTTGAGAACAGAAACTGACCAGTCCACTAATGGAATCCTGTTTTAACTGGAAAGCAACTTAAGGGCACAAAATTTTAATTCATAATCGACAAAAAAGACAGAGATATTCGTTGGCTGAAAATTACTTATAAAACTTTTTTTTTTCTTAGTACAGGGTAGTTGCATTGTTATTATATATCTCTTAACTTTTAAGGGAGGGTGACTACTGTACTTCCTTTGTGGAATTACACGTTTGAAAGCCACCAATCACCCCATGGGGACTGAACCAGTGGAAGAATGTTGCACTGATGAGAATTTCAAAACACTAAACAGTCCTACATCAGTGTGAAGAGATGAAATAGGAACACTAAACAGTCCTACATCAGTGTGAAGAGATGAAATAGCTTTTTTCCTCGACTACCACTTTGTATATGAAATGTGAGCTTCCCATCCTCAGGTAAAGGAGCGACTACTGCAGCACGAGGTGTACCAGAAGAGCCAGCGGTTGTCAATATTCCTGAGCATGCCAGATGAGGTGCACACAGAACCCATCCTCCGCCATGCTCTGGAGGCAGGCAAGGCATGTTTTATACCAAGGTCAGTTGATAATGTCGATTCATTTATCATCATCGGTGTCATCGCCATAGTCACTGTCATCATCATCATAAATGTGCCATCTCTCCATTTTTAATGCAGAGCTGTAACATTAGATTAATTCCAGAATATGATGTACTATAGGTCATGAAGCAATGCAGTGGAAAGGATGTAGACACAGTATTGTCATAGTCTGCCTTTCAACTTTGGGAAATAGGTTGCAGTATGATAAAATCTCCACTTAGTTGAGGTGAACAAACTATAAAATTCCTCTACAGGTATTATAGCAAGTCTTCAGACATGGATATGGTTCGGCTATCCTCATGGGAGGAGTATGAGGCCCTGCCTGCGACACGTTGGGGCATCAAGCAGCCACCACTGAGCCAGGAGTGTGAGACAGCCCTGGCTACCGGTGGACTCGACCTGATCCTTGTCCCAGGCCTGGCGTTTACCAAGGAAGGGCACAGGTGGGGCTGAGGGTGGGGTGGTGGGTGTTTGTGAGGGACTGATAGTAGTTAGAGGGTGGTGGTTTATTAAGGCTCTGCACGTAAAAAACTCCTGGGTCAGCATTGGACATCATCCATCATCTGGTCTTCTATTGCGCTGCACAGGAGAATTGGGATCCAGGGCTATACAACTTAGTCTAGCTGTTTATTGAGTCAAAGACCTTAACAAAGTGAAAGGGAGAGGGGGGAAAGGTAATTGGGAGAGTGAAGAGGGTGTCTGGGTTGGGATGGGTGGAGTTTGGGAGGAAGGGGTCATAATAAAGGACTGCTGTCGAATCAGGATTAGGCTGCAAGGGGAAGAGTGGTATGGAATCAGGGACTTTAGGGGTCAAATTTATGAGATCACCTAAGCTTAAATAATAATGCTTGGATATACTGTGCCACGTGTACTTGTCTTCACTTGTAGAGCTATCAAGCTCTTTACAATCACATTAGAGAGAATATCAAGCTGACAGACTATGAAAAATGGAGGGAGCAATGATGAAAGTTAACTTAAGGATTATTCATTGAATTAAATGTTAGGTTCTTTTATAAATACAATCAGATATCTAGCAAAACTCACAGGTATTGTTACAGAGGGAGGTTGTTATGAAACCTATGCCATGTAGAATATGACCTTTATAGAGATGTTTGTCCCCAGGCTTGGTCGAGGTCGTGGCTATTACGACCGGTTCTTGGCCAAGTGCCGAGCAGCCCAACAGGCACCTCCACACACTCTGGCCCTCACCTTCACACAGCAAGTCCTTCCCAGTGTGCCCACTGATGACACTGACATGCTTGTTGATGTGGTTATTACTGCTTAGCCCCTTCGAACCTTCCTGTCAAATTCCTTCCAGCCTTCCCTTCTAACCCTTCCAAGCTTTCCCATTTAATCCCTTCAAGCCTTCCTGTCAACCCCTCTCCAAGCCTTTTCATCTAACCCCCTTCAAGCCATCCCATCTACAAGCAGTTCTTTTTGAAACTCAGGGATTTTGTCCAGATTATCATAACTTTTTCCATATGGTTGGTACTGTGAGTTTTGGGAACTGTAAAATCAGCTGATCCAGTAGGCAGTGTTTTGATAATTTAGTGTGGACTTAATAGCAAAAAACAAGTTTCAGGAGATACAACTTATTACTAGGTCTCATAGAAATTTATTAATTCTATAACCCAATTAAGAAAATTCTCTCTTAAGCTGAAGAGAATTGTCAGGAGATGGCAAGAATAAAATGAAAAGGATGTCTCAATTCCCAGTTGGTTAAATGACCAGTTGATGGAAGAGGCTGGGGTGGGGTGGAGTGAAAGAGAGGTAACAGCCAATCTCATTTTACTCCCTTTGAAGGGAGGTTTCTGTAGTCCAGTACTGCATATCTAGACCATGGAACCCAGGAAGGTGCTTTTCATTTTATTCCTGCCATCTCCTGACAGTTCTGTTCATTTAAGGATTTTTTTTTTTCTTTCTTTCTTTTTTTACCATAAGGTTAGTTAATCATGGAGATGTACACCTTCCTAATCATCAGTTCATGTTTTTTTTTTTTTTTTCTTACCATTCCACATACTACTTCTTGAAAGATGGCTAAGAGAAACACATAAATCATCCTATATTTTTAATAAAAATAAAATAATACATATCACATTTTAGAGAGAGTGAGACAGTAGGGGAAAGACAGGGTGTAGAAGGGAGGGCATGACATGGCGACAGCCCTCTGATGGTTCACCTCACGACTGACAACACTGATAATAAAACACTACCACAGTCATAATATGTTTCCTTCTTCAAGAACAACTATGAAACTTTGTGTATATGATGATAATTTCAAAGTGAAAGGATATTTGATCCACTCTACCGAAACCATTGATCTACCATGGCATGTTCTGTTCCTGTTTCTGAATCCTAGCCACCTCTTTTAAATTACCTGTAATTGGAAAATCAATTGGAATAATGATCAAGGTGATAAAATTTTGCTACATTATCATCAGAATTCTGTCCCAGTTTTTCATACCGTACTTATATGAGGCAGGTAAGGTTCAGAAACAAGAAAGTAATTTAATAAATTAAAAGCTATTAACATTGTTTTGTTACAAGCTGCGTAAAAACCAATATTACACTCAGAAGAGCTTTGGTTCTTCTCAACTCATGTTTCTTGATAAAAATGAATTTCACTCCCACCACTTTTGACATTTTCAGTCATTTTCTCATTACTCCATATGCACAGAAAACTTTTGACAATTAAGCCACCCTGATTAAAATATCAGCCTTAGCTTACAGTAACTAATACACTGAAACTGAAGCAAAATCTGATATTAGGGGGACTTTAAATAGCTAGGATATAATACTATAAGCTCTGCCGGCAAAAGCAATACCATATATGACATTAGCTCGAATTTACTTGGATGAATTGTTCCTGGTGATACAGTGGTGACTGTGATGAGTGCATAAGTGTGCGAACTAGGGTAAGGTTGAGCTAGAGACAGTAATTGTTATAGCAATTCCCTCGCTCCTCCTCGTCACCATTTTCACTACTGTATATCTTACCATTAATACTGTACACAATAAATTTATGGGCCTTTACTGACCAACCATGTTCTGTCCTTTCTTTAAATGCAGTAAATTAACCAGACAGAACATTAGCTGCTCAACTAAATTAAACAAAGTTAAAATATGACATACATTGAGAAAAAAAATCTTTAAAATGTGTGCAATAAAGTATGATAACAGGTTTTACATGGAAGTCTTACATTATCTGAGAGTACAGTATCGCACTTCACTAAATTACATGTTAACTTTGAATTGAAGGTGAGGCAGGTGAAGGGGAATGAATGAGGGAGCAGTGGATAAGGAGTTACCATTGGGCACCACCCAACTTCACCTACAGCCCATTCCAAATTACAGTATAATTAAACTCTGCCATGACTGACACCCTTCTACACTTGTCCACACTTCCTCAATCTAATTCCATCATCTGTAACTATAATAAATTTGCAATGGAGTATCATTACAGATGGTGGAGTCAGTGTGATGGAGTAAGGGGCAGGTGTGGAAGTGTGATGTTGCAGCCAAAATTAATTTACCGTACTCGAATGGACTACAGTATAATATATTGCAACCCATCTAACTAACCTCATAGCTTGGAAGTAAGGTGAATTTCAGGTCAGGTAAGGTCAGATGGTGCCACATTAATAACAGCCATTGATAGGTGCTGTACATAACACAGTGGACAACCTTGCTGTCATATAATACATCATACACGGAGAGAAACACTAAATTACATAACATTCTAGTATTGTACATGCTTGCCAGATCTAAACTGGTTTTTAAAAATTTTATTTCTTCTGATGTCTGGGTTCCTAGACTGGCAGAATGTGTGAATCACGAAACAATTTAATCAGAAGCTCTATAATCAAGCAAAATCAGTAAAACAAATCTCTATTAATGTACTGTATAACATACACATAAAAACAGGTAGTTCATAAAAGTGGAGAAGAACTTGATACCTTTCATTAAATGAATAATAAGCTTAAAAGAAAATGGCATTAACAAATCTACTATAAACTAGTGTACCTAACATTTCAGTACCATAACTACTGTTCAATTGGCCTTCAGTTGATCCTGCATGCACTGAATAACTGTGATATTGACCTTAACTACATATAACAGATGGCTGGCGAAGCCCAAAGACCAGACAGGACGGAACAAGCTAAATCATCATCAATGGACAGTCCAGGTTAATCATATCAAATTCAATAACAATTAAGTAAAAGGTACATACTTTTTTAATACTGTATACCGGATAAACTTTTTATGGATTTCCTACATCAAATAAGCACACACCGCAGGTAAATGCATGAGAACTAAGATGGCACACAAATAATATCAGCCACAATCACAGAAGTACAAAAAGAATGAAATACTTTAGGCTACTGATATTTTTGTCAGGCTAATCAGAATCATTCTCACGCTGAGTGTAAGATATTTCTGGTGCTAAGTTTCATACTCAGAATTGAGTACTGAAATTACCAATACATAATTTAACCCAATAAATCATGACCCAAACTGGACTGCCTCCTCAGAACAACATGCAAAACAAAGTATAGAATGTTTACCCCCTTCAATCTGATTGTTTTTTCTTTTTAATTCAAGCTACCACCAGACAATTTTATTAAATTTTGGGAGGACCTCTAGCTGTAGATGGGAAGGCTATATTTATCCCTTCCAGTCTGAAAAGTTCTAGGATGAATAAAAACAGTCTGGATGCAGAACAATAAACTTGGAAATATATGAACTAATTTGATGAGGTTAACTCAGGAAATGCTATTGCAAGATGAACTTCACGATAAGTAAACCGCCATTTGGAAAATACACCTTACACAAAGCAGATACAAAAATACAAATATTTTTACACAGGAAAAATATTCAGTGTTTTCCCCTGACAGCAGAGTAATGAATAAGCTAGGCCTGTACTCTATGCATGGTGTGCTTCATAACAGTTTGCTGTCTGCACTGAAACTCCAACTACACCACAACTAATCTGAGTTAACATCTGATATATACATTACAGTATGTTTTGAGTATTTCACAGTGTATTCAGTAGATATCTGAACTGTAATCCCAATTAGCATTTAGCATCTATTATAATAACTCCAAAGAACTGGCAGTTTTCAATACCTTTTTGGAGTGCTTTAATATACTGAACATCCATGATCATCTTCCAGCACTGTGACCAGTAACTTTTACATTTTATGCGAGGCTCCAAAATTTATGACAAATGCAAATCTTCTGGTCGTCAACTTATTTTCATTTACTTGATACTCAAGAGCATAGTGTAACTTTTTAATATGCTACCCATATTTAACTTTCAGTTCTAAAATTGTTTTCAGGCTTATATATTACACTTTTTTGTCTTGGACAAGAGACTTACTAATGTTAATAAATTTAAACTTGGCAGTCTAACCTAATAATTTTTTAAAGCATTTCTCGTTTTTATCTTCATGGATTGTTCTTAACAGAGGGAATTATTTTGTACAATTTTTTTTTATTAAAATACTTCATGTAATTTAATCAATTAACTTCTATCATTTATCAACTGACATTTACTCTCCATCAAATCATGCATGTATGTTCATATATCAAACAAATTTTAACCACTTCACTCTATTCCCGTCTGATCAACTGTTGAAGCCCAGCTTGTTGGAGTCATGTGCTGCCACCTTGGGAAAAGCTCGAAATGCAAAGGCACACTGGACCTTGCACACGTGGTCATTGAGGATAGATTCTCGACTGAATGTCTGGGCCAAATGGAAGCAGTTGTCGATCTTCAGGCTCTGGCAGACAGGCTATGAAAGAAACAGAAAAATTGTTATATATATACAGTAGCCCTCTTTACATGCCCCCCACCCCCCATTGTTTTTCTGCTCTTAAGTCCAAAGTAAATTACAGAAAAATTGTTTCATGCCACTCCCCCTTAATTTATAGCATTGTACCAGTCATATGGATAGAAGTGTATGATGTTTGAAAAACATAGCATTATAAAAGGAATGAAGCCATGACAGTAAGGATGGTGATGACGATGATGATAATGATGATGATGCCTTCTCCTACCATACCCTTTGAAAGATGGATGAGTGGCATAAAGTGAAAATAAGATGATAATGGGATCTCTGCTGTTCATCATTCCATTCCTCCATGGTGCACCCACGGTGGCTTCAACTCACCCCCTCCTTGGTGCAGGTACACATAACGCAGGGAGAGATGCGCTGAGCTGCTCCAATGTCAATGTTGGTCGGTCCCACACCACAGGACACTCGCTCCTTCCACAGTTCAAGGTTGATGGCAGGCAGGTCACGGCATGACACACGAGGGTTCCTGTTGGCACGAATTACAAATCACTGTGATTCTTGTTCTTGTCATTAAGGTGGCCCCTGGCCCAATTGCACATGAACCTGGTGGACAGCAGGAAACCACTTCAGCTGAATCCTCCCACTGATCTGATGAGGTTATGTCAATTGATTGTTTGTGTTATGATAAGGAGGTGCATGAGTTACTGAGGTGTTGATGAAATAAACCATTATGTCAATTTACTGTAATGCTATATATAAGTGGTACAGCTGATGCGGTTAAGAATGTATAAAACTTGAACAAAGACTTAGTAGATGTATGGTTCATATCACTGGGAACTCTGTTGATATCTTCAGTTTTTGTGCTATTCCCATTTCTGAATCCTGTGCACTGAAACACACATAACAGGAAACTTGGTTAGTATGCAGATGCTTGACACATGTAATCAAATAGAATGATAAAGATGAGAAGTAGATAAGGATGGTCAGCCTGAGGTGGTAAGGAGGCATAGTGACATATTCCCCTCACCTTAGGAAGCTTTATAGCATCTCTCTTCCTTAATTTATTTTAAGAGTTACAGCTTATTATTATCTATTTTGTTATTATCCATCCATCCATCATCCAATCCTACATTGCCCCATGAGGAGCGTAGGAGACCGGGGCTAAGCAGTTGGTCTCAACATTTACGATGAGAGTGACCAGCCTCACTCATCCCTGAGTGACATTACATGAGCAATCAACCCCAACCACCCCTTGGATATAAACCTTCATCGGCTCAATCCGACTGGAATGCAATAATTACCCAATAAACCACCAGGTGCCAAAATTTGGTTATATGGTTACCACCCAGCATAGTAAATGGTTTCCTGGTGTACAGGAAACCATTTGGCTTGTCACTCAGTGTAGAGTCACCCACAGGCAGAAGGAAGAGGAAAGAATGAAGGAAAGAAAGACAGAAGAGGGAGTGTAGAGTTACCCGTAGGCAGAAGGATAAGGAAAGAATGAAGGAAAGGAAGACAGAAGAGGATGGAGAAGAGGAAAATATCTTTTTCATATCTTAACAAACTGCATTAATAACATACAAGAGAATACCACCCAGCCATATGCAGAGATATACTGTACTGTACTAGCAAGGAAGATGTGCTAGAAAGTGTCCTAGGTCGACTAGAATTCAGTCCATAGAGTGGCAGGAGGGAGGATGGTCAATAGTGGCAGGTGGGAATAAGCAGAAAACAGCTGCAATGTGGAAAAATTGGAGGTATTTTTGTCATAAATCATCTCACATAAACTCTCAGGGGCTGGTATTGTCTGGCAAGAGGTAAGATATATTCTGTACAAAACATTTACCAAATATGTTTCTGGCTCTTTCTTATAACTGACAGAAATATGGATCAATTATCACAATAACAAGCATTTTAAAATAATTACTGTTAGCAAAGACATTAAATAAAAAACAATAAAAAGAGTAATCAACTCACAGGAAGGGGTCAGGGAGATCAAAGGAAGATTGCTGTGCTGATTCCAGACTGTCACAGTTGTCACAGAGAAGCCGAGCCAGTGTCATCTTGCGTATCTCTGTCAACTGTGGGTCTGTGAAGCGCACCAGAGGGTCAGCATTCTCATACCAGAAGCGATCACAACGGCGCAAATTACGGAACTGGATACCCAAAATGCAACCAAATGTAGGTCCAACTAAGCCTCCATGTAGAGGAGTCTCCACAAGGCCTCCAGTAAACAGGTCAATATCATCAACATGAGCATATGTTCGCTTCAGTCTCTCAATGACTGGCTGAGTGATTTCCCTGTGCAGGTCATCAAATGTGCGTGCACGAGTGAGGTTACACAGGGCTCTGTATTCATTGTATGGCTGCAACCCGTGATCACGACCTCTTTGGATATTCAACGCTGCAAGATCCAATCCAGAAAATGGTGTCCGTTTGTCTTCAAAGAGGTGGTTGGTTACTTCATCAGTCAAGAATTGATCAAGAGTCTCCATGGATACAGTGGTGAGACCTCTGACAATTTCATCAATCATGCCAGCCTCATACAGCAGATCTGGATTGAAGAAATGTTCACTCAGCTTGACTGGCTGGCCACGTTTGGCAAAAACACTGTCCATTCTCTCGAAAGACGGCTTGAGCAGTGAGTGGCCAAAACGGAAAGCAATGCCGCACTCATTGAGGACGGTGGGATTGCAGTATGGGTCATAACCTGTGGGAAGAACACAATAATATGAAGTTTTAATTAGTCTTTGCATAGATAATAATGATGACATCTTAGTAACATGAAGTTTTAATTAGGCTTTACATAGATGATAAGAGGCTATCATCAATTGCAGTTGTATCATAACTGAGCTACACCTATCACAATCATAGTACTGTACAGAGGTTCTCCTGAAAACCTAGTTTGCCCGATTCATAAGGTGATGAAGAGATACTTTCACATGATGGTGCTGATATAGCTTGGCATCTCCACTGCCTGAATTTTCAAATATGCCTAAACTCCCTCCCTAACCCTTAGAAAAAGGATGGTGGACTGCTGGAGGCGGACTTCAGCCAGCAGTCCACCAGGTTCACATCCACAAGAGCCTGAGGTTGCAACAACAACAGATTTATAAACTAACTTTTATCCCACTAAAAAACTCTTTTGAAGTTCAAGCTGATGAAACATCTTCCAGTTTATTCATGTCACACCTAGACCATTTTATTAAGTTTACAACTTTTCAAAAGAGTGGGGCTACACACTGCATCCAATGACTTACTCTCCTAGAGGCTGTCCTATGCTGGGAGAGAGAGAAAAAAAAAAATCATCTGGTGGCAGCAAAAAAGGCAAAAGAGGAGGAAGACATCATAAGGCACTTACCTGCAGTGTTCATCACCATAATTTGGGCCTTAAGCCCACTATCCTAAGATACATGGCCACTGCATCATTCATTTTACCACAGTTAACTACAATAAGTGCCACCATCAGTACTTACTTACCTACTAACCTACACAGGTTTTGTGGACACAAAAAACGATGTTCTTTGGCTGAACTGGTTAACCCATCTTCTGCCACTAACTCACCCTCATAATAACCCTCCCGAAGAAGATTCAGCCCGTAGAGGTTAATGGCATTCCACCCTAACACCCTGGGTAGCCATTCATGATAGGTGATGTGCTGGTTCACCGCAGTCACGATTCTTCGACCGTTCTGGAAAAGCTGCTCATCTGTCCAGTGTGGGTTGAGGCGTTTGAGTTCCCGTGCTACTCGGTTATGTTCACGCATCATCAAGGTGTGCAGGACTGCTAATCCAGGCTGTTCTGATGCTCGAGTGTCACCTGAAGGGGTAAGGTAGATTAGGGTGAGGGAAGGATGTATGCCATATGAAGAAAAATTATGAATGACAGTGATATATACAAGAGATGTAACAGTTGTGGGAAAGGGTGGTATAAATAAAGATATGCTTGGTGCGGGAGATTTATGGATGACAATGAAAGATAAAAATGTGATAGTTAAGGGAGAGGATTCATGCTTTACCTCCTGTGAAGCACTGGCCACGTTCAGACTGACACTCATGGTTCTCCGCGTCAGTAGGCAGAAGCTGCTTACCACGGAATGGGTTTGGTGTCCCCTTCAACTGACCATCCTAAAGATTACAAAGCATAAAGTTACATTCCAACCCAAACTAAAATACAGTTCACATTGTAAGTTAGGAATGTATTCCAAAATCTCTGTAGTGTAAATTAGGGAAGTGGGCAAATAAAATTTCATAAGTGACAGTGGAACTGTCCCCTTTCTGTAAATTACTGTGGATATAACAAGAAAAAAAAAGTACAAACAAAGGACAACTAATGACTTTTTATATCATAACAATGATAATTTCATTTCAAACTGGAACAAGAAAAGAGCAAAAATCCATGTCTTCAATGAAAACTGAAATTGTCAACTTGATCTACATAATACAAAACTGGATAGTACTGCAATGTCCAAAACTTTACAGTATGTTCTCTCTACATCATTACCTTCCTAGCCTCATTTGCTACCATACCTTAATTTTTCACATTCTCATATATATAGTATCCACCCAACTTCTTGGCTTACCATACCATTTTCCACCTTCAGACTCACTCACCTATACCCATTTCAAAATCCCATCTAACCACCTAAACATAAACTCTTTCACCATATTCTCAACAAATTCTAACAATCAAACCTACCATAGGTGTATAAAGCAGTCATCACATGCTGTTTGCTATCACCAATGCAGTCTTATTACTGTTTTACAACTGCTCTAATACTGTGGCCATTTAATTTTATTTTAATGACCTATCAACCCATTTGGTGACAAAATAATAGGATATTATCATAGACTATTCTCTGGCCTTCTTTATCCACTTCCGAATAATACATTAGGATCTTTCCACACTTGATGTAGTGCTGCTTTGGGTGTCTGCCCTTTCCTCTCTTTCATCATTCCTCTGCTGTTTTTCCTTCCTTCATTCTTTCCTCTTTCTTCTGCCCACAGGTGACTTTACACTCCTTCTTCTATCTCTCTTCGTTTCATTTTTTCCTCTTCCTTCTGCCTATGGGTGACTCTACAATGACAAGCCAAATGGCTTCCTGTACACTAGGAAACCATTTACTACACTGGGTGGTAACCATATAACCAAATTATGGCACCTGGTAGTTTAGTGGGTAATTAAGATGCTCCAGTTGGATTAAGCCTGTGTAGGTTTATATCCAAGGGGTGGTTGGGGTTCACTGCTCATTTAATTTCACTCGAGGATGAGTGAGGCTGGTCAATCTCATCTTAAACGTCAGGACCAAACTGCCTAGTCCTGGGTTTCTATGCTCCTCTATGGGGCAACATAGGATTGGATGATGGATGGATGGATGGATGTCTTATCATGCAAGTAAACAATACTACCATTATCTCTTCCAAAATGGCCACACAGAGTAGCCACAAGAAATTATAAAGTAAGCAAAGAACTGGTTGCTTGCCTTACCTTCAAGGATCGCAGTGAACGCTGTTCACATTTGTCTGACCCATATGTATGTGATGCATCAACAAAGGCTGTCACCTGGTTCATCTGCTCTCGGTAACCTGACACAGAAATTAAAACACGGTACAGTTAGAATGTCTCAGTCAAAGTGACAGCTGTGCAAAGGTTGGATCCCCAAGAGGTTACTGAAGGCTTACCAGTCACTTAATGCCAATAGGAGAAGTAGACTGGTTATTTGCCATTTAATGTACTGGGTTACAAAAGTCTAGCCTTGGGACATTACATCTCAATATGGGCAATACAGGATTGACTTTTTTTAGTTCCACTTAAATGTTTGTGCATAAACCCAGTACAGGCAAATGCTTACAGAGGAAAAAAAGTCAGCCATTCCCATATTACCCCCTTTGAGGTGAAAGGGCACAAGGCTAGGCTACCACAGTCCAGTGCAATTAAGGACGATGATCATCCTTCTTTGTATTACATGACCAAAAAGCATACAATCACTGTATATACAGCAAGGGCATCATTCCATCAGGGTTGTTGCTGGGCTCAAAGGTGAATCAGAATGGCTGCAATAAGCATCCATCTGAGCATCAACAAATACAGTAATCTCTCTATTATCTAGAAATCCAGTACCCGGACACTGTGATCTGGCTGTTCCAAATCATTATTCATACAGTTTTTCTCATTTCCAGACAAATTGCTTGCGTCTGTTTCAAAATTATGGTCACATGAAAAATTTCTCACCAGAAGGGTGAGTATAGCCTGGTGGTGCTGCTGTGTCAGGCCGGTTTATTTACCCTACATCCGCTAGGCATCCCCATTGCTTGCTCTCAGTTCATGCGCATTGCTTGTGTAGTGAGCAGCTCTTCCCGGACTGCTGTTTTGGTGGCAAATGTGGTAGCTTTCGTGGTTGTTCCCTACCTGCTTCAGGCCTTCCTATTCCTTGCATGTCTCTTCCCAAGGTGTGTGTGATGATGGCCACTTCACCAGCAAAAAGGAAATGGGTAGTGCTGACACTTTAGAAGTTGGAGATCCTGGGTAAGACTGATGCAGGATGGTCGAATCGCAAGTGTTAGCATTGATTTTATTCTTGCTTACTGTACTGTACCATGGTTTTAATCTATTTTACCATGATTTTACTCCATTTTACCATTATGTATGGCCACTGCATTTTTCTTGTGCAGCCATTTTTTTCATTTTTTTTCATGTCACTGCAGGGAATGGCCCTGCAGTGGTGACTGCTAGTCTGTGGCTGATGGGTCTGCTTGACCATGGTAATTACTTGGCTGTGGTTTATAGGTATGCTTGACCAGACAAAGTAGTATTAACCAACAGGAACAAATGTTGAACGATGTACTGCAGCGGCCTTTTACACTGGCTTTCGAAGTTAGGTTATGTACAAATGGGAACCAGGGGAGAAATCCACTGTCTGGACAGAGCCACTACCTGGATATGGCTTTGGCTCTATTATGTTGGATAATTGAGGGATTACTTATTACAATAAATGACATTCTACAAAGTATACAATCATCACTCACCCCGGAAACATTCTGCCACAAGTACTTTTAAGCTTCAACTCTATCATGTTCAAGCTGGAAACATTCAGCCATAAGTACTTAAGAGTCAAAGTTCAAGTTCAAACACAAACATTTTTACAAACTCATTGGACATTTCAGATTACTTTTTTTCTCAACAATTTCCTGCAACTGTTGGGAAACTTAGGTGGTTTTGGCACCTAAGTTAGTTCCAGTCGAATGAAATCTTCAGCTGTACCAAGGCCTACCTTCGTGTGGGGATTCCTTAAGAGGAAGAAACATACTATTTTTATGTACGTATGTCATACAGTGCTGTAAAAGAAATCAAATGACTATACAGTTTTAAAGTACTGTGGCATTAGGTGCGGTCATTTCTAGAGATCTATATACTCGTAGTCTTACATCCATTAATATCACAAAATATATCAAATTAAATGACAAGTTTCCTCTTTTCTCTTTAGTGGCACTGAATTTCTAGAAGCTGAATATAATTGTCACATGAAGGCATAACATACAACATTCTTTATTTGTGGCCAAAAAGGTAGGTGTAATTATTTATTATATTTGGTGTATCAGGTTTCTCAAGCATAGTGAAACTCTGATGTTAGAATGAATAAAATGCTAAATCCATACTTTGGATCCAAGTGGGTTAAGAATCCCCATACTTTTACTAATATAAATTTTTTTTCTCTTTAATACCTATAGGTAAAGGACATATCAAATAATATCTAACTGCTATTACTGTGACCTACCTAGAGTAAGCTGGCCTGGCATGGACCGTGTGAGGGGGATGCAGAAGGGCTGTCCAGATGAGATGTTGACGGGAGGGAAGAAGGGGTCATTGGAGGGGATGGTGATGGGGAAGCATTCTGGGTGAACTGTCTGGGGGGAATCGCACCGCCGGCAGTCCAAGATGGAGTCCTGGAATCCTGCAAAAGGCACATTCATTTGCTGTACAGTTATAAAATTATGACTGGCAATACTTTACTGTTGGATAGGACTGGCTAAATGTAACAAATCTTGTAAAAACTATACTATCATTACCTTGACTCTCTGCACCTAAAGTTGGGGTCTATTTCTTACTGAGGGAAAAACAAACAAACAAAAAAAAAGCAAGTACGATCCTTAGCTGGGAAAAGGAAAATATAAAAGTATGAAAATTATGAACAAAGCTCACTGAAATGGGCCTTTCAAGCATTATATGTTACATTAATGCACTGGATGATAATTTAACAGTATTTCACTTGATCATGCACTGGTTTAGCTGCTTTATCACCTGTGACCCACATTTTACCCCACTGAACATTCTATGAATTATGCAGTCTTCAGGAAGGAAAATATTACTGTATTTAATTTGGCAGTGCCAGCTCTAGGTTCTGGGAGGCCCTGTGGAAGATAATGCTTGGGAGCCCCTTTACTTGACTAACCTTCACCAGGCTTCCCTTACTGTGCTCAATCCCTCATCCACAAATCTGATCTTCC
The DNA here is from genome assembly GCF_032717465.1 of Coenobita brevimanus. Taxonomy (NCBI): domain Eukaryota; kingdom Metazoa; phylum Arthropoda; class Malacostraca; order Decapoda; family Coenobitidae; genus Coenobita; species Coenobita brevimanus. The sequence goes on from NC_137038.1 coordinate 3,695,239, forward strand.
ATAAAATCATCCTCATCCCATTCATGCAGACACCTAGTGACATTCTCACTATACATAACGTCACAGCTACACCCAAAGAGTCTGCCCATACTCCAGCCTGTTAGTTCTTCTTAGTCTTACTAGTCAAAGACATTAAGAGCAATCCTGGACTACACACATACACTTGTCCTTCATATGAAACACATATCACACTGACACTGATCAATTCTCTGTTAACAGCATAAACACAAACACTACAGGATTATTTGCTAAATTCCAACATTTCATCTGTTTTATGGAGGTTGTCATACCTCAGAAAAATGCAAAATTGGCCTTCCCATACACCCTTTCCCCTAAATCAATTAGTATGGTTTTATGCTGTGATTACCATAGCACATATGCATTAATCCACTACATGTTACTACCTTTGTTGACAGGTGTGAAGGTAATGTCATGATCAATAAACTGTCCCCACTGCATGACCATGAGTGTATAGCGAACATGTGGGGCTGAGACATCGTTGTGCATGTTGGTGGAGATGAGGCGGGGTGATGGCAAAGGACCACGGTCAGTGACAGAGTTGACGCGGGGCTTTGAAAGACCTGCATAAATTCAAAGAGAGGCAAGGGTCAGTCAAAAGCAAATGTGCATGATTTTGTACATTAATACAGGATACAATACAAATCTATCACCATAATTATGCTGCATTAGTTAATTAATGGAACACAAATATCTCTTTTTAACTCTCTATCTCACCCCTTAAAAAATATATTTATATACAATATGTATGGTGTAGATTGTAAGCTGGTAGGTGCTGTTAAGAGTTTTTATGAAGGTAGTGGAGCATGTGTAAGGGTAAATGGGCATCTAAGTGAATGGTTCACGATCAATGTGGGTATGTGACAAGGTTGTGTCATGTCCCTATGGGTGTTCAATATAATTTATATAAGGATAGGGTGATGAAAGAAGTAAAAACATGCGTAATGGGAGAGGGATGGCGTTGCTAATGAATGGTGATGGATGGAGTATCTCAAATTTGATGTATGATGATGATGCAGTACTATTTGCAAATACTGAATGAGAGCTTGGTGGACTTGTGCAGAGTTCTGTAGATGTCTGTGAGTGTTGTGCCTTAACAGCTGATGTAGAAAACAGTAGTGATGGTTACTGAGAGAGAAGGTGACTCCCAGTGTGATTTTACAATGAATGGAGAGAGACTGGAATTGGTGAGAGAATACAAATACCAAGGTACAGTGACAGACAAGAGAGGAAAATGTGGAAAAGAAGTGGAAAGTAGAGTGACACAAGGAAGGAAAGAGCTGGTGCAATGAAGGCCTTGATAAGAAACAGAGGCTTGAGTGTTGCAGCTGCGTGAGGCTTACATGAAGGAGTGTTAGCACCAACTTTAACACATGGGTGTGGGACTATGGTGTGGCATGAAAATGAAAAGTCAAGAGTGACAGCAGTGGAGATGGGACTGTTGAGGAATGTATGTGGAGTACAGAGAGTGGACTGGATACGGAATAATGTGATTCATAAAAGACACGGAGTGAGGAAGTCTGTGGACACCACAATCGAAGAGAGTGTACTGAGATGGTATGGTCATGTGGAGAGAATGAATGACAACAGAGTGGTGAAAAAGGTATATCTGAGTGAATCTGAAGCAGAGAGGAGGCGAGGTAGGTCAAGAAGGTGGAGAGATATGGTGGGTGAGTATGTAAGGAAGAGAGGTATGGAAGTTCGTGAGGCTAAGGGATCGACAAAAGATCGAGCTGGCTGCATGAATTCTGTGCAGAGATGTGCATGACCAGGGATTTGGCACCCCTTTTTAATGTGACAGCATTTGGACTGATTCGATCAGATAGGCATATGTGAATAGGAAGTACTTGGTGAAACTGTTTGGCCTATCAGATGAAGCCAAGATTCCATGGACTTGAATGACCAGGGATTTGGCACCCTTTTTTAATGTGACAGCATTCGGACTGATTCGATTGGATAGGTATATGTGAAGTGGGAGTACGTGGTGAAACTGTTTAGCCTATCAGATGGAGCCAAGATTCTATGGAACTGAATGATGAGTGAATGGAAGTGTGGCCTATTGGACTGGGCAAACTTTGGCTGTCTGAAAGCTGCTACTCCTCACCCAGCCCTAGGGTAGGAAAGGAGGTCTGGATGATGATGACAATCCAATGGTGCCCCAAGAGGAGCGTAGGAGCCCGGGGCTAGGCAAGTTGGTCCTGATATTTAAGATTAGAGTGACCAGCCTCACTCATCCCTGAATGACATTACATGAGCAATAAACCCCAGCCATCCCTTGGATCTAAACCTACACAGGCTCAATCTGATTGGAGCACCTTAATTACTCACTGAACCACCAGGTGCCATATTTTGGCTATATGGTTACCATCCAGCAGAGTAAATGGTTTCCTGGTATACAGGAAACCATTTGGCTTCTCACTCAGTGTAGTCACCCATAGGCAGATGGAAGGGGAAAGAATGAAAGAAAGAAAGACAGAAGGGGGAGTGTAAAGTCACCCATAGGCAGAAGGATGAGGAGAGAATGAAGGAAAGAAAGAGAGAAGATGATGGAAGGAAGAGAGGAAAGGGCAGACACCCATGAGCTGCACTACATCAAGTGAGTGGATGGTGAGTGCCCCCATGATGATTTAAAAAAAAAAAAATCTGTAATCATCATCACCATTATCATTGTCATCCTGACCCTCAGTCCCATCTAAAAATGGGATGAGGTGGCATACAGAAACAAGGAAAGAGAATGTAGGAAACAAAGAGAACTATCAACAACATGACCAGTAAAATCAGTCACACAACCTGGCTTAAACTCACAAGCCTCATCATCAGCACAAATTGTATTTTATTTTCTATTTACAGATGCACTTCAAAAGTACCTGCCAGACTCATTTCTGTTGACTCTCAACTTAAAAAATGAGTGCCAAAACCTTTGTTATGTGCTTCTTGGTACATACTGTACTTCATTCAACCAACTCAATCCTCTGCCAATTCCTTAGCTTCATAATTTTTCCCACCTCTCTTCTACACACACCCACCTATCACATCCATCCACTCTACTCCTACAGTAGTCTACCACATAAACACTCATATATCCACTTTATTATGCCTGCTGCATCTATTTCCTCCACATGACCACAACTTTCATGTACACTCTCTTCTACACTTTTATCAACATATATTGTTCCGATCAAAATCAAATGTCACTGTGCTTTGTTTTATGAAATCCCCATATTGAGGTTGCCAAACATACCTAGTTATTCTACACACTCTAAACACACTTACCATCATCATATGCAGGTCTAAGCAGCCTGGTGTTGGCCCTGAAGGACTTTCCAAAGGCAGGGAAGTTAAGATTATTGCACCACCCCGTGGCAGTGCGGAACCTGGATGTATGATCACATGGCAGTGTCTGGTCATCACACTCAAACACACTGGGGATCTCCATGATGTCACTGACATCAATGTTGGGGAGGACTTCCATGAGGTCAAGGATATTGTTCGGGGAGCCAGACTCGATATCCTTGAGCTGTCTGTTGACGGTGCGGGTTTTACGTTGACCTGGTTGTCTGTGTGTGATACCCGGCCAGCCAGAGGTGGTGATCCAGATCAGTTAATGTGCTTGGTTAACAATAACAGGGAGGATAGGCTGTAGAAATTGTGGAAAGAGAACCAAAAGCAAAACAAGACATCAGGAAAAACCACATCATGTGAAGAGAAAGTGTAAGCAGCATGAGAAATCTGCAGAACTATAGAGATTTGGTATTGAGCAAATGGACAGAACAGCCAAGATCAGTTGCAGCACAGCAAAAGCATTAAGAAGAGAAGAGGAAAACTTTGAGACAGAAAAAAAAAAAGGCATACATGAAGACAGTACAGTCTGTCAGAAAGGCAGCCAGAAATCTGGGAACTGAAGAGATAAGAAGTGGTACTGAAAGCAAGCAACAAAATGATAACAAAACAAAAAAACAACAAATGAAAAAATTATAACTTGCAAAACTGTCGGCTGCAGTCTCTTGTGCAAAGCTGGCTAATGAATGCAGCAGTGACAATGAGATGGGATGCAAGGTACTTAAGATGTATTCACACATTCATGAAATAAACAGTCACTCTGGGCATCTTTTATACACAACTTAATGTTACCATTAATATCCAACTTAATATTACCATTAATACATAGCTTACGACAAGGTGTTTGAAAAGTAATGCAACCCTATGGGCATACTGCATTTATTACAACAAATGTTGGAAATGTCCACCATTTTGCATTTTGCACAAATGTACACAACGAAGCATGTTTGTTAACACCCTCTGCAATGTTGTGGTCAATAACTTGTCCACACAGCGTTGAATGCTGGCCTGCAGCTGTTGAGCTGTGTTGGGATGACCTGATTATGTGGCATCCTTGAGATATCCCCAAAGGAAGAAGTCTGGGTATCATGAGGGTATAAACAAACATGATTCATTATGTACATTTGTGTGAAATGCAAAATGGTGGACATTTCCAACATTTGTTATAATAAATGCAATGTCCCCATGGGCCGTGTTACTTTCTGAACACCCTACATTATCATTAATAATTCTGTATTACATATGTACAATTCTGCAATTTATGTAATAAGAAAGCATAAACTACTGTACTACATTAATATTAACAATTACTAAACTTATGGGATGATGGCCAAATCTTAAAACAGAATTAAAAATATCCTGCACCCAAACTCATTACAAGGCAACAAAGCTCACTCATAATGATACTGCACATGAAAGCACTGCACTGTGTCCTATCTGGAAATGAAGGCTCACTGCATATGCTAATAGACATGACAGAAATAAAAACTATACACTTTAAATACAAACTATGTACAGATTTTAACATAATTCATAAGACTGGCTAATTAGCAGTACAGCCACAAGGCTCACTTGCGAGGTTAGTGAGACTCATTCAAGCATACACCTTACAACATGCAAACACCAATGTGAAGTTTTATGTCAGTGTCATTCTTCCTAGCCCCGGGTTTTTACGTTCCTCACACGACAACACAGTAATGGATGGTGGTGGTGGTGATGATGATGATGATGATGATGATGATGATGTCACTATTCAAAACCAAGTTGTTGCTGCTGTGGGTCCAGGTTCATCTGGATGTGAACCTGGTGAACTGCAGAGCTATCCTGCATCATCTCCCTTTTGGGGGACTGGGAGGGAGCTGAGGGACATTTATACCGGTACTATCACATGATGGAATCCCTCTCCAGCACCCTCAAAAACATAGAGATAATAAACAAGGAACCACTAAATTAAAATATACCTGTATTTAGTTCTACCAGCACCACCTGTAGTATATCACTTAAAAGGTTTATACTGTACAATACTGTAGAATTTACTGTACAACTGATCACTAAAGAAAGAATTATCCAGTCATTTCTTTTGTCCACTGTCCCTGTCCAACTGTTGATATCCAGTGAATCATCAACTGTCCATTTCTTGTGCTTTAATATGTAGAACTAAATGGCAAAAGTCAGATCATAAGTCAGATGTCACACATTTTAGTAAACACACTACGAATTTGTTAAGAGAGAAAAGATCTTATTTAAGTGAGGATCACATTAATAATCCAAGACAGCACTATGAGGGGAGATGTTATGTCCTTTGTAAATGATGGCAGAAAGGGGTAAACATATAAAAGCGCTTACAAAAAGTGCATCATGGGTTACTATATCACACCAAAGCACCTTCTAAAATACACACATGGACAGCCTGTTAATGATCACTAAGGTAAGCTGGGTTAGGTTATGTACAACAATCGGATCTTTATTGGCTGGCATGGGTACCAACACAAGTAGGGTATGTGTACACACACAAACACACATGTATATACAAAACAGTAAAAATTTCTTAGACACCACTGTAAAAATTTTGCTTAGATGTGCATTTACCTGACAGAATCTGAAGGAATGGAAGTTTTGTTCTATGTAACAGACAATATCACAGCAATAAGTCTTGTACTATTTTCAATACGGATGGTTTACAATGCAAATTAATTCCACAGGTAGTTTAATACAAAGATGTGCAAACCATTTCATATGGTTACTTTTGTGACTGGATTCTTCATGTCAAGTACACTCTGTCTTACCGACATACAGTATTTCAGAAAAAATGCTTGACTACAGTACTGTACTGCAATAAATACACACCTGAATGCAAATTAATCCACATGTGTCTAAGGTATTTTAGCCACATTTAGACAATGAACAGAGGGACATGCACAAACAGACAAATGCTTCACATCTAGCATAATGGGTGGACCCAGCGGTGTTGCCCATGTTAACTGCACAACATCCATGGCTCACTGGGAAAAGCATATTTTATGAATACAAAATATATCTTTCCCAGGTTATGATGTATATTTAATTCTTGTTTTGTTTTATTATGCGTACTTCTCCCACAATAATAAGATACCGTAGAATATAATTTTTAACTGACAAATTACAGGTTTAACGTTCATGTTCACAGCCTGTAATTCTCAGGTCAAGAGAGAGAGAGAGAGCATACTACAATATCAAATGTTATTTAGCTGGCTAAGAGAAAGGGGTGCTGAGCATCCAATACCCTGGAAAATTGTATGGGCAACACCTCAGATATACTCCTGGATCCTCTTCTGGAAATGGTAATTTCACAGATACACAAGAAGCACCAATCTATAAACTGCTTTTATTGGTGATTCTTGGTCTTTTTTTTACATTTAATTCACCTTGTCTCCTTTTCACATTGTGAAAGCTGACTAAACTAATTCCCATTAGAATGACAACACAGACGTACAGTAACTCCAGACAGCCAGCATTATGATGTTCTTGAGTTTCATCCTTGTGTCAGAGAATATAATAAAATTAAAGAAAATTCACATCTATGTAATAATACAATTTAAAGAAATGAACATCTACTCTGGATAATCAGACGAACTGTTGAAACAATAGTAAACTATAAATACAAATAAATTCCTTAAGCACTTTGTACCAGTCTGAACATCTTATTCTGGATATTGCAGGATAATTTAATTCACTTGAGAAACCCCACCAACAATCAAAGAGTTAAAATAAAACAAATGTAGACAATTAGACAAGATATAAATCCCTGTGATGTGCTCTGAACATTCCACAAAAATGCACAATGGCATTTCCAAATTTTATGACCCACTGACAAGGAGTGAAACTGGAGCATTTGATTCTGGCTAACTGAATACAAAACATGAAGAGCACAAGACGCAACAGATAGGGGTGTACAGCCACACAGAACAACACTGCAACAAAACATAAGAGGCTTGGCATATCAGATTATCAACACAAATTGAAAGAACACATAATCAATGCTAAGTTTTTGATGTGAAGTAAGACTCCTCTATTTTGCTCTTCTATTGTGTTCCAGCATTCCATTATTTTTTATCTCATTCAGCAAAATCATATATTAAAACCTGGGTGAATTATTAAGTTAAGCCTACACAAATACTGGGAAAAGTACTTTAAAAATATATGTATTTGAGGGTCATACAAGGGTAAATTAGGAAAAGCAATACAGGCACCAGTAGTTCGAAATCTGCAATATTTTATCTTATATGAAAAATAGCTCAGATATTCTATCTGTTCCAATACCACAGCACAGTTGTGAGGCAAAAGTTTCTTTTCACTCTTTACCTTTCCTCTGTGGCTGATGGAAAGTTAAAGTCAGAGATTCACATCAAGGACTTGTTGCAGGTATTCCAAAGCATTTCCATACTGCATTAGTGACAGTGTAATCACAAACTGTTCCTCTTGCAGCATTACAAAGCTCTGAGCTGCAGTGCTACAATAAATTTCTACAATAAGTCTTGGTGCTGAGGAGGGATGCCATCACATGGTGGCACCAATATAACTGGATGATGGAGCTGCCTTGTTATACAAACATCCCTTAATCATGTTCCTATCCTCCAAAAGGATGGTGGGCTGTAGAAGATGGACAAATTCATTCTGCTGTCCACCTGCTTTACATTTTCGATGTACTTACAGCTACAACAGGTCTTCATTTGGTGTGAATCCCTGGTTATGATTTCCAGCTATTCAGGACTTGGGGTGGAGAGTGAGCAGGAACTATGCACAATTACTCTGCAGTCCCCAATTAGGCATGAGGAAAAGAAGTCTTACTGTACACAGACAAATACTTGCATTTATTCAAGAAGAGTCATGACTTGGTTGTGGGTCTCTATACTGTACAGTCAAACTAGCACAAACACAATGGATGGTAATGGATAACATGAGAAAAGTTATGCATGTGATGATTACTTATTTGTGATGCAGACACACACAACTGAATGTCCAGGTGATCTGAAAAGCATTTGAATTGGTGGAAGATTTTAAGAATCTTAGTGCCATGATAGACAAGAGTGGTAGAAGTGCAAAGAAAAATATTGAAAACTGTGGTTCAAGGGAAAAGTGGCTGGTACTATGAAGTCCTTGACAGGTAATGCAACAAACACCAAGATCCATTGATACAGATACATTTATCCATCCATCCATCATCTAATCATACATTGCCCCATGAGAAGCGCAGGATCCCGGGGCTAGGCAGTTGGTCCCGACATTTAAGATGACAGTGACCAGCTTCACTCATCCCTGAGTGGCATTACATGAGCAATCAACCCCTTGGATATAAGCCTTCACCAGCTCAATCCGACTGGAGTGCAATAATTACCCATTAAACCACCAGGTGCCAAAATTTGGCTATATGGTTACCACCCAGCGTAGTAAATAGTTTCCTGGTGTACAGGCAACCATTTGGCTTGTCACTTGTATAGAGTCACCCACAGGCAGAAGGAAGAGGAAAGAATGAAGGAAAGACAGAAGAGGGAGTGTAAAGTTACCCGTAGGCAGAAGGAAAAGGAAAGAATGAAGGAAAGGAAGACAGAAGAGGATGGAAGGAAAGAAGGACGGAGGAGAGGAAAGGGCAGACACCTGACAGCAGAACTACATAGAGTGAGTGGATGGTGAGCGCTCCCACCTGCCACTATATTCTATATTAACCCTTTCAATCCAACGACATACTTTTTACTTCATTCATGCTATTTTCAGACAATTTTATTCAGCTTGTGGAAGAGTTTTGAATGGGAGAGGTTAGACACCACCTTCAATAACACCTTCAGCTATGAGAGGTCTTCTTCACTGGCATCATTTCTGATGCCTTGCTCTCCCTTGGGAACCATCTTCAATAGGGGATGGCCTTGAAAGAACCATCTCCAGACCACTTTATCCTTACATACTTTTCCCACTCTCTCAAACACTCTTCTTCTTCCATTTCTCTCATCAATGAGGGGTCTTTCTTGATTTTATGAAATCATCCAGGGAGTGTGAGAATTAATAAAAATAATGTCCCTGAACTGAAGTGGTTAAATATACTGTACTGTACCTCTATTTCTGTTCTGCATACAGTTAGCTAAGTGTAATCCACACCCATGTGCAGTCAAATGTATCTGCGACATTCTAAGACAAAAATACTGTACAGGTGGATAACTTGGATATTTTTCATTCTTGGTAATAAGAAAGACTTCTAATACATATATCATAGTCATCTATGCAAAATATACCTTATTTACAACAACAATACACTAACATGCCACTAAACATTATAACCACACTATGTATGCATTAGTTAGATAAAATAAAATGTCTTCAATCTATCCATCACAAATAAACTATTAATTTCTCTCCACTAACTGAGAATATCTACCCAATTACAAGACTCACCCGCTGAAGTAGTTGTTTACGAAGCGAGCTGAAGCAAACTGGAGGATGAAGGATGAATTAGAGATTTCGATGGCCTGCTGCTTAGGCTTGCCAAAGGCATATGCAGAACCAAGTGGACCCTTGGGATCGGCTACCAGCTCTGGGGAGGACCTGGTGCTTTAGTAATGAATCCATTATTATGGAGCTACACTCAGTCCTAGAAACTGTCCTGATAACAGTGGGGCCACAAGGAATACACCTACCTGCTACTGCCATGATACAGCAGTAAAGAAAACAAGGCTACAGAATAGGAAAACCATTCTGAGGCCCACCTGCTTCTGGTCACTGAACTTTTTCCTTGGCCAATGTCACCATTTTTCTCTTTACCTCAACCCAAAAGTACTTTAAACACACAGATGTTACAGCAATGTACTGTACACACACACACACACATACACACACACACACACATGGCATATACCATACCATACACAACACACATAACATACAGTACAAACAACAGCTACACAACATATATACAGTATGTACACACAACACACACAATACTCACAAAAACTTCACATACAAAACATGCGCAAACACACACAATATACACATGGGACCCACTGACACATGACTAGTGTGACATCACACTCAGCATGAGCTGTGATACAACTGCTCCTGAGCATGTCACACACAGAAGTGGCATGTTCTTATTCACCATGCTATTTAAAAACAGCTCTTCAGTCTGACACTACTCAAGGCCCCAGGGAAATCATCGTATCATTATCATCCTGGCCTTTTTGTTACCAACAGATAATAATATAAAAAACTAAATATGCATAACTACAATATGGCAACATATTACATTTAATTGCTGGTTTTAATGGATATCTGTCTTCACTCTTGATCTTTCAATTTAAAATGCTTACAGTTAATACACTGATAATGAATATATCATATTATTTAAAGTGTGAGAGTGCAAAATGTTAAATACTATATAATGGTGTGGTACACTATAAACACATATGTATGAACATAACTACTGTACTGTAATGATGAAGAGAAAGCAGAAGCTTGAGTTGTGGCAGGTCATACCAACACACACTGACTTCAAACTAAGAGAAACATCCAAGATACATATCCATTGTGAGAAAGGAAAAGAAAGGGCATTACTGTATACAGGAGTTTTAAAAAAAATGATGGATATAAGCAAATAAACAAAAAATACATGACTATAAGCATCATATAATACTTGAGTACATTACCAAACAAGCAGGTGTGGGGCAGGAGGCAAGTGTGTAGGCAACAAAGAGGCAGGTGTGAGGAAAATGTGGTTCACTTGTGGGTACCTTCACAGTAATAAAACTATTACACCTCTAGCATTTTATGCATACTACAAACATGGTAAACTACACCTACAGTTTTTTTATGATGGAAGTAATGTGGCCTTGAGTATTGTGTTAATTTTTTAAAAAGAAGTATGAATCTCCAAAAAAGAGATACAGAAACAGATTTAAGACAAAAATCAAACCCCATGCATAAATATATGGAGGCTGAAAAATATAAGAGGTGTAAACATTTTCTGGCATGAAATTATAGGTGAAAAAAAAGGGGGGGAGGTATTGTAATAAAAGACTACCTGTTACTGTAAAAAAAAAAAAAAAAAAAAAAAAAAAAAAAGCAAATCATTCCTGTCATACACTAGCAGCTGTATTCTAGGTTGTACTGTAGGATCTGTAATGTCCTAATCTTAGTGATTCATTATGCCTATTTCACCTTAACATTATCGTGTGACCCTGAGGTCACGCTCTATTACCTTGATTCAGGTCTTTTCGGTCTGCCTCTTGCAACCCTGCCCTTGACATTCACATTTCTCCTTTTCTGCATCCAACTGTCATCCTCCACCCTCCCTACATACCCAAACCATCTTAATCTACCCCTCCACATCACAACACCAATACATTCCAGGCCCATCCTTCCTCTTAACTCTTTAATAATAAACCTTGCTCCCCCAGGCCTCACATTCAAGGACACACTACACATCCATCTAATCACTGTCATTTCTGTACATCTGAGCCTACAATTATCCTCTTCCTTTACTGCCCACGTTTCACTACCGCACAGCATTACATGCCTAACACGTGCTTCATACAAAGATCCCACAGCATTGAGGGAGAGTCGTCTTAATGTCGGGAGTGGCAACAGCTCCCTGAACTTCCTCCAGCCACCCCTTATCCTAGCCAGAGAGCTAGTTCCAGTCCCACCTCCAGCACATAACATGTTCCCCAAATAATAAAACTCTTTCATACAGTTAAGTGTCCTACCAGCAAGATCAGTCCTTTTATGTCTGACAATCTTTACGACGGGTACGTAGCACCCTTCTGGCAACAAACTCTCATCCCTTTTCTGTCCAACTCTCTAATGCAAGAGTTGACTGTTGCTCCCAGTCCTTCATTTGTGCAACAGGTCAACTCTGGAACTGTCTCCCTCTGTCTGTATTTCCTACTTCCTATGATCTCCTTTCAAGCACAGTGCGTCCAGGCATCTCAAAATGAATGGATCTTGAATTTGGCTCTCTTTTGGATTGTTTTTGTTTTTTTCTTGGAAGGAATGGTTTGCGGGCTCAGGGGCCGTTGGTTCCTTCTTTCTTGCATTTAAAAAAAAAAAAAAATGCTCTCTCTGACGCACCGCACACATGGAATCGGCATTATTTTGCAGTCTAAGTTTTCATCACTGACATACAGGATGATACTGATGTGTACTTTGCAGAAAACATCACTATTGTCATATCTTACAAAATCTCCAAAGTCACTATGAATACAACCCAAAGAGCAAGGCTAAGAACCAGTGATGGAGGTGGGTTAAGTCTTAAGAGCAGATCAGGTAAACTCCTTGCATTCAATGATACATTCTTCATTTTATTCTTGCAACATCTAAGCAATACTGTTATCCCTGGAAAACCCATCTGCAGTGACATAGTCAGAAAGTGTCCAATAACTCCTTCACAACCTGATTTTTCTCCCTAAACTGAATAAAATCACCTGAATGTTGCAAGAATAAACTACAAATTACATCACCAGACTTATGACATTTCAAAGAACCAAAAATTCAGACTAAAAACTTTAATAGATCAGTTCAAATAAACATTGAAAAAAAAATCAACTGTAAATTTTAAGCAAAACAATAAAAGTATCCATCCACCCATTATCATGGTATGAAAAAAAAGAAAAAAAGAAAGGTAAAAAAGAGATAATCTTGTAAAGTCACATTAACAACTGTGTGCACTGTCGGGTCAAAAACATCCTGGTTCACAGGAAAGTGGATCGGTTTGGACAAAACAACAAGGTAAAAGTCAGATGAAATATAGTGCTACTCAGAGATCAGATCAAATATAGTGAGCTGCAGAGGTCATATCATGTACAGCATAGTAAGTTTCGGAGGTCAGAGCAAGTGCAGTGAGTTGCAGTAGTCAGATCAAGCATAGTGCACTACAGGGGTCAGATTAGGTGAGATGCAATAAATATTAGGGCAATCTGAGTTAAGTCAGGTCAAGTCATGAGTCTACTCACGTTTTTGCCAGAGCTGCTTCTCGTGTGAGCGCATGAAGCTCCATGCACGCACGCCCACTGAGAAACAGTCATGAAGCAGCTCCTCGGCCTCCCTGACCACCCGAGGGCTGAGTGTCAGGTCACGGCGGTCCATTAGGGCATGCATCAGCTCAGAGGTCAGGGGTTGCCGTTCATTCGACACTTGACGAGTCTTACGAGTCTTGGGGAGGTCGAAGTATTGTACAGTCTGACGGTCTGGGGTCTGACCTCTTGCTAGAACACACACGCAGCATGCTGTTAGTGCTCCTTACAGCAACACACACTCAACTCAACCAACCAGTACTCACTCATTACAATGCATCTTTAGTAGTACTGTACTCAGTCATTCAAAATGCATGCACACACACTCATACAAATCTGTTACCCATCACATTCATCTACAACTTGGTACACAAATCTGATATGCTAACACACATTCTTTTCCAAATTACAGAAGTTTCAGTTAATACAACCCACAATGGCTACAGTGAGGAGGGATTGGAAGAAGTTCAGGGAACTATTGCCTCTCCTGACACTGAGAGGGCTCTCCCTCCTTGTTACGGGATCTTTGTATGCGGCATGTGTGAGGAAAGTAATGCTGCATGATAGTGAGACCTGGGCAGTAAAGGAAGAGGATATTCACAGGCTCAAACATACTGTACAGAAATGGCAATGATTCGGTGGATGTGCAGCACATCCTTGATTGCAGGGCCTGGGGGGGGGGGGCTAGGTTTTCAATGGAAGAGTTGAGATAGGATAGGACCGGAGTGTATTGGTGTTGTGATGAGGAGAGGTAGACTGAGATGGTTTGTGCATGTGGAGAAGATGGAAGATGATAACTGGGTGCAGAAAGTGAGAAGTGTTAATGTTGGGGGTAGGGTAGTGAGAGGCAGACTGAAAAAGACCTGGGACAAGGTCATTGTGTGTGACCTCAGGGCTAAGGGACCAAATAGGGAAGCTGCCAGAGATCGTGCAGCATGTAAAGCCACCATTAGGTGACCAAGACCAACACATGCATGCATACTGAAGTCTTCAAAAACAAAAACAAAAACAAAACGAACTACTGGCTTGGCCATCAAGTGATTCACACACCACAACTCCACAACACAATCACTTCATGTACCTAACTGAAAAACAAAGAAAATCCTTCAACCAAACCTTTACAAAACACCACTGGAATATCTGCAGTCCTCATGGTTCACAAAAATGTGAGCCAAGAGCCACAACAACATCATTTTATGGTCTGATTGCCAGACAGCATTACCACAAACAAAAACACCATACTACATGTGTCTTGAACAAAAGTAGGAAAAAAAACACCTCTTTCCCCTCATTTATAAATAATACAATGTTTTCCATAACAGGCACTAGTCAGAACATGATATTCACAAACAATATGAGCAAAAATATGATAAGCACAGACTAAATAAAAAAAATGCCCTTCTGTTGTTCATATACACATGTAAACATACAACCATACCTACACACACACACACACACACACACACATCTTAAAACAGCATTCACTGTCAAACAATATTTCAAACACTCACAGACATACAATACTGTATACTCTAGCTATGCAAACTATACTACAGTAATCTTACATGCAAACTACTTAATAATCTTTTAGTATGCACATAACTACAAGTATGATTATTATCCTAACAAACTCAACACTTTACTAAATATTATGCTAAATTTCGGTTGTCTACTTCAAATGAGCGACATGACTGAGAAAGAAGGCAAGATGGAAGATGGTGCTTGACAAAGAAGAAGGGAGAGGGAAGAATAATAAAAAAGACAAAGTTTAGTGCATGAACCATACCGGTACCATCCAATGGTGTGTGTGTGTGTGTGTGTGTGTGTGTGTGTGTGTGAACAGATTTAATAGGTTGTTCTCTATACTTAAGTGATCCTCCCACGTGTTACACAAATCACATGTCACTATGCTCGTACTAATACTCACTGTCTGTACTGAAAAATGCCAAAGCTGTTTCATTCAAGACTGGTGTAATGTATTAGCAGGGATGTTTTTATGACATATTATCAGTAAAGACCGCTTTACTGAAATTCAGTTACTACAACTTTTCCATGCCCAAGTCCGGGGTCAAACTTGCCCCCTTTTACACAGCAGACCACCCCTGTGCCCACCTGACCCCACCAAAGTTGGAGTATTATATATACAGTGATCTATCCATCCATCCATCCATCATCCAATCCTACATTGCCCCACGATGAATGTAGGAGCCCGGGGCTAGGGAATTGGTCTCAACATTTAAGATGAGAGTGACCAGCCTCACTCATCCCTGAGTGGCATTACATGAGCAATCAACCCCAACCACCCCTTGGATATAAACCTTCAGCGGCTCAATCCGACTGGAGCGCAATAATTACCCACTAAACCACCAGGTGCCAAAATTTGGCTATATGGTTACCACCCAGCTACTGTATGTATATTTGATTGGGATGCTGGGCAAGAAACACATTCACAACATCAGTATAAGAATGTCTATGCATCACCTGTTGTAACTAACCATAAGTTTAGAATTCCTATGCCATTCACTTCTTGCAAATCTATGTATATTTTTTGGTAATGGACTGTTGGCCATACTGCCAACATCCATAGATTATAAAGTATCAGACACAAGAGCTTTCCCCCTCTCACTATGATGACATTGTTTTAATTTTAATTAGGGTATCACCAAACAGGTTTATGGAATAATTTTGTTCAACTCTGGTACTGAAGGTGTTGACTAAACCATTCATTTTTAAAAGTCTTCCAATAGATAAACAAAACCAAATGAAGAGAGCCAGAATAAAACTCTATAAATGATGTCATCAAGCTGATGGAGTAACATTTTATCAACATACTAATTAGTTATTACTTTGAACTTCATATTAGTCTTCATGACAAAGCTGTACATAAGTTCTGGTATTTGTTAAATTTCAGTCAGGACAGTTCTGGTTCTCTGTTCCTGTTAACAACAGATGATGATACTCAAATGAAAGTACCCAGGCCTGAAAGCATTAATGCTTTCGCCATTAAACCTCTAATGGAAGGGACAATTCTAATATTCTACTCTCTCTGATGCCAGTTGATTTTATTCAATTGGGACTGAGTTACAGGAGCAAGAGTTAAAAAAAAAAAATCTTTGGTTACTGCCACAACTATGCCTCCTGCCCTTTTTTAATAACCTTTGATGCCATACAAAATTAAGATGAATTGTAAACAACTAGACTACGTCTCTGTACGATATTCGTTACTCATATATAATTTATGATGCTTAAAAAAAAAAAAAAAAAAAAAAAAAAAAATCCATATTATCCCCTCTGAGGTATAAGGGCCCACAGATGGATGACTGGTGACCAGTACTGTACATGTAAGGGTGCATGACCAGACTGATCTCCTTAGTGGCATTACAACAAAACCTTACAAACTATTTTCTAAGCATACGACAAACACTCACGGGCTTCCCACAGGTTCCATTCAGAATCTCTCATGTTTCCGATGTCTCGCTTGGCACGTTCAATGCTCTCCTGCAGCATTTTATCAGGGATGATGAAGTTGGGTGATGCTGTCTTCCACTTGATAAGGTCCACTTGTTTGATGTTCTCACCTTGGCACGACATCTTGGCATTGCTGTAAGGTCATGTGAAGTTATGGCTAAAATGTGGTTAATTTGTGTTTATTTTTTCATTAATCTGAGGTGAAGTAGTTAAAGTTAAGTGGTTACTGTTTGGTTAATTTGAGGTACATTTTAGGTGAATTCTGAGATGATGTGTGGAGTTAACTGTTTCAGCAAGGTGGCATGTTTGTAAATTTATTCTTTCTGTCTGCAAATGATTTAACTCAATTTAACCCCTAAAGACCACATTTTTCTGAATCTACAGTCGAGTTGTCTAATCTGTGGCAGTGTGGTTCTGGACCACTGCCATGCTTTAGAAATTCAGTGGTTAGTTAGTAGTAGCAGGCAGTCCCCAGAAACCATGCTTGTGGCCACTCTCGCAGCAGGTGATGCAGGAGTAAACAATGGAGGGAAGTAGTGTGTGTACTTACCGTCAGCGAAGGGTTATCACTGGCTTCTCATTGCGTGTCATGCTTGCCTGTGAATGGCTGATGGTCGCAGTTTGCGGAACAGACATGCGCCATGGAAATCTCAACAGAAATGTATCACTTTGGCGCCGAAAGTCCCGCGCTTCAAGCATATAACCGTGGTTTTTGCTATTTTCGGTTCTGAGCAGGAACCATGCCATGGGTTGGAAAACCATGGCTTGCAAACACGCGTTTTATGTGACCTGACTGTATGCTCCACCTCTGCCACAATTCAGGGTTGTCTTTTCAACTTTTACCAGGGTAAAATTTTTTCTTACAGATTTCGAGAGCCTGAATTTACACACATGAAAATGCTAATCTCAATGCCCTAGGCCTAATGGTTACTGCAAGACCAACCGTTTTGTTTCGTTTCATTTTTAAAGGCTCCAACATGCTTGCATGCGTCGGCCTTGGTCACCTAATGGTGGCTCTCCATGCTGCACGATCCATTGCAGCCTCCCTGTTCAGTCCCCTAACCCTGAGGTCACACTTAATGACCTCGTCCCATGTCTTTCTCGGTCTATCCCTCATAACCCCATCTCCAATATTAACACTTCTCACCTTCCTCACCCAATTATCATCCCTCATCCTCTCCACATGTCCAAACCATCTCAATCTACCTCTCCTCATCACAACACCAATACACTCTAGTCCCATCCTACCTCTCAACTCTTCCATCGTGAACCCTGCCCCCCCAGACCTTAGCCACAGGAACGCACTACACATCCACCTAATCATTGTCATTTCTGTACGTCTGAGCAGGCGAATATCTTTCTCTTTCACTGCCCAGGTCTCACTACCATACAGCATTACACTACTAACACATGCTGCATACAAAGACCCCTTAGCACGTACGGAGAGTCCTCTCAATGTCAGGAGAGGCAAGAGCTCCCTGAACTTCTTCCAACCACTTCTCACCCTAGCCACAGAGCTAGCTCCAGCCCCACCTCCAGCACACAATATGTCTCCCAAATAACAAAACTCTTCCACACACTCAAGAGATTCACAAGCAAGTTCAATTCTTTCACGTCTGACAATCTCCACCTGCTCTCTCTGACAAGCCGTACACATAAAATCAGCATTATCTCGCAGTCTAAATCTGATACCACTACATCTCTTATGCACCCATTTATCACAAACACCGCGCAAGATGGAATTACTTCCCACGCCCTTGTGGCAAATTGCACATGGCCACTCTCCCTCGTCTTTGACAGTACCGCCATCAACACTAGATATCATCACTTTTGTTTTATCTGCATTTACCCTTAAACCCTTGTGCCCCATACCATCTCTCCACTTCCTAAACCTTTCCTCCGCCTCCCTTTCGTTCTCTGCAATCAACACCAAATCATCAGCATACAACAACTCCCACAGGAGTCCGTTTCTAAAGTCACGTGAAAGGGCTTGAAGTACCATGATAAACAATATGGAACTCAAAACTGACCCCTGATGCACACCAACATTCACGGAAAACCCATCACTCAAATTTCCATTCACTCTCACCCACATACATAGCCATAACCACCCTAACCAGCCTCTCCTCCAAGCCAAGCTTTCTCATTGCCCACTTCACCACCTCTCTAGGGACCCTGTCAAAGGCCTTTTCCAAATCAACAAAAACAAAATAAAGATCCCTTCTCCTACCAATATATTTTTCCTGAAGCTGTCTAACAATGAATATGGCATCAATGGTCCCCTTACCTGGCATAAACCCAAACTGCATCTCATCAATATTCACTCTTTCTCTAATCATATCTTCTAAAACTCTCTCCATTACCTTCATTATCTGATCTAAAAGCTTTACACCTCTATAATTTCCTCTTTCTAGGGCATCACCCTTCCCTTTATACACATTTACAATTACACTCTTCAGCCAATCATCTGGGACAACACACTCATAAATAATCCTATTTATCAGGTCATTGACTAACTTCACCCCTATATCGCCTGAGGCCTTCAACATTTCGGCAGTCAACCCAGACACACCATCAAAGATTTAAAAAGTCCTCCCTGATGGTAAGAGAGAAAATGAAAAATTCGGCAAAAACCTAATTTGCGCTACAGAACCTTTCCAAAATCAATGAAATCAATATAAAATAATTTTCTATTGATGAAACTAGGTGTAGGGTCAGGATGAAAAAAAAAAAGTAAAAAAGTTTTTTCGAACATGAAAAATTCACCAAAAAAGTAATTTTTGCTACAGAGTCTTACCAAAATCAATGTAAAATATGTTTCTACTGACGAAACTAGGTGCAGGACTCAGGTTAAAAAAAAAAAAAAAAATGGTGAGAGCAGACAGACATAGGTTGATTGTGGAAGGGAAGTTACTGTGTTATATTCAGGACAAAGGATAGGGAGGGAGGAAGGTGGAGGTAGGGTGGGGGTCTCTGGTGGGTGTGAAAGGAGATGAGACACCCCCCCAATGCGGGGGAGGTGGTGTGGGGGGTATTATGGCAGGAGGAAACACACACAATGCTATCACAGTATGGAAATCGATGTGTCATTCATTCATTCATTGCCAGACGCCATGTATCCCAAACGGGGTGGCCAACGGCTTAGTTCGATATAAAAAAGGGGTGAGCGGGCATGGAACACCCCTCCATTGGATGCAGATGTGGTATTGGTGAGTAGTTTGGGTGGGAGGAGACAGAGCAGACTGTATCCAATCAGCCAGAGGGAGGTGGAGAAGTGGCTGGGGGGGGGGGTCCCTCATCAGACCTGGTGAGGGGGTGGGATCTTCCTTCCCACCACCTCATCCCCTAGTTCTGATTGGGTAAGAACCATTCATGTCATAAAAGGGGCTGGCTTAGTGCCTAGCAGTTTTTGACAGACCTTCTACAATCATCAGTCATAGGACTCTATGTGGAAAACCTGCAAACTGGTGATCGTCAGTCATAGTACTTTCGGGGTCAAGGGAGATTTTTTGGTAACTGTTGAGGTTATTACTGCATTCATTATTCCCTTCCCTACGTAAAATCCCCCAAACGAAAGAAAAATCCCCTGGAGGTACCAAGAAATAACAAATATATGACATCCTCAACATACCAGGGTTAACTTGGCACAACTGAATCCATTTGCATGGCATCACTGTGACAGAAGTGTTCTAACTACTGTATTAAACTGCTATGTTTTTTCATAAATGTCATATCCTGAATAATATCTGTGATTATTTCTTGTTCCAGGTGAGATGACTGCAGATAATTATAAAAATGTTTCCAGCTTACAGAAATGAGTCTCCCTCAAGCATGACTTTGGGCTGGATGTACTGGAGATTATCCGTGTTGTCGCAGATGATACGTGCCAGGCTTGTCTTGCGCAGCTCATACAGTTGTTCTGGAAGGCACACATGGATCTATAATATAATATTTTTTTTAACTATAATGCAACAGTATGTTGCACTGGGTTATGGCATGTACCAGTTTATGTCTTGGAGTCATCATCAACATCATCAGCCATCCTGTCCCTTATTCCCATCTAAAAATGAGGTGAGGGTCTGCATTACCGTTTTATACAGTACTGTATATATATGAATGAGACCTAATTGACACCTGCATACCAAGATAAAAAAAAATCACCACTGTCATTTGTACTGGTAAATATTAAAATAACTACAGTAGCTATACAAAGCCTTCACATGGATGAAAATATAATGTAGAAAACTCATTCCAGTATACAGTTGTTGTACCCTAGGATTATCTAAATAAGAACTCAGTGGGTGGTAGGCTGATGGTATCCTTTTCCTGCAGTTCACTATCACCCTTTTAGGGGATGGGGAAGGAGTTGAAGGGCATTTGGGTTACATCAGTACCACTACTATATGTGATGACATCCATCTTTGGCAATAACTGGTTTACCATTTGCATGCATATATGGACAGGGTTATGAGAGGTCAAAACTAAAGTTGTGGAAAAGTGCTGAATGGTGGAATATATTTCAAGTCTGATGCATGAAGAAGATGCTGTCCTGAAAGTTTACCTTGAACATCTGTGCTGTCTGATCAGGAATTCTGTGAATGTTTGTGAACAATGTGGTTTGATATAAAGCAAAGAAAATAGTACAGTTGTGGCTGTTGTGAAAGAAAGCAAGTCAGTGTGATAAGGTGGTGAATGATGATAGATCTGATCTGATGAATAAGCTTGGGTACAGTACTTCAGTGCAGTGACACAACAGTGAGGCATATGTGAAAAGGAACTGGAGAGTAAATGAGTTCAATAAAGTACGGTTATTCATGTTTTGAAAACCTTGATGTGGGCATCATCCAGCCCTCTATCAGAAGAGGCTGGATGACTTTGTCGCTGATGCCTGTCCAGGATGCAACACAACATCCCATACTATTAAGCACATTATGGAATAAGGCACTACACACAATTGCTTGGACCAACAACACAACATAGGCTCCTTGAGAGCTCAGAGGGAAAGCCCAGTCTCGGCCATGCCTTCCTTAGGGACTCAGGGCTGTTCGACCAGACTGCCTAAGGAACAACTACGACTACTACAAAGACCTATGTATAGAGGCTGCTGGAGAATTCCATGGGGTTAATGCTTGCATTAATGTATGTGTGTGTGAGACTTTGGTATGGCATGGGTGTGGAGAATCTAGAGCAATAGTACTGGAAGTGGCACTGTTAAGGAAAATGTGTGGACTGCACAGAGTGGAAAGTACATGAAACACAAAGTGATGTGATGTGAGACACAGAGTACTGTATGAAATTATTGTAAAGTCTGCGCATGGCTGAGTTTGAAGGTGAAAAGAGAGATTACAGCCTAAGAAGACGGCAGGCAGATAAGGGAAATAAGCTGAGAAGGCAAGGTGTGGAAGCTGAGGAAGCTACAAACTGGCTTGGGATTAAATGAAGTTTGCACTACGAAATACACGACAAGGGTTTTGCATCTCTCTTTAACTTGGAGGGTCATGTATCACTCCGTCTCACTGGTGTATATGAACAGTGTCTAAATAGCAAAATACAATACCAACATAAGCTTGAATGATGTGTTAATAGTTCTGTGGTCTAATTTCACTAGTTAATGCTACCTGACAATCCCCAACTTTTGTGTGTTTTTTCTGTTTCTGGATCTTACTGCACTCTGTCTATAAAATGGAAATTAGGGTGGTGATGACAATGATGATGATGATGATGATGATAATGCAATACTAACCATGCATGACAATATAATCAATACCTTTAGTAAAGGATGAAGGAGGTATGTCATTTTCATACCAGTAGCGGTCACCACGTCTGAGGTAATGGAACTGGCGACCAATAAGACACCCAAATGTGGGGCCAACCAGCGCACCTCGGTTGGGTTTCTCTGCCAACCCTCCCGTAAACAGATCAATATCATCAACATCCCTGGAGAGGTATGGAAATAATTTTTGTATGGAGTATACAAATTACTGGCACTGAAAGTAATATGCATAACCATTAAATCTCTAATACTGCATACTCGTACAATTATTTTGATACTGTACTTGCATATTGATACACCAAAAGTATCCTTAAATGTTTTATTGCTAAAGCTATTATACAACTGTCATGATACCTGCATCTTGATACACCAAAGGCATCCCTAAATTTTTGGATTGCTTAGGCTATTAAACAATTATCATGATACTTGCAAGCATCCTTAAAATTTTGATTGTTATGGCCGGTGGCCAACTTTTTTTTTTTTTTTTTTTTTTAAGTTACTGTACAGTATACCCTCACTATTAGTAGGGAAGTATACTTGCATATGGAAAGTATTATACCTAAAGGCAATCTATTTCCTGAAATACAACATCTGCAAACTTATGTACTAGAGTACTGGGGAAAGGGAGGACTAGAACCTTGAAATTCATGTGGGCTGAGCTTTACCATAAGCCTCAAGTGTGTGCAAAATTGTACAGCATGTTCAAAAATGTCCTAATGACTGAGATACAGTGTCCACATATTCTTATGCACCAGAGGGTACCAAGAATCTTGAAAATCAATAGGCAAGGCCTTTGCCATTGGCTTTTTGTGTATATGAGGCTGTAAAACCAAATATGGCCCAGTTACTGTAGTATGGTGTACAGATATTAATGCTGTTGTTACTGCTCAGGCCCAAGGCTTAGCTGGATGTAAACCCAGTGGGGTGCACGTTAAAGATGTCCTTTCCCTGCAACCCATCATCCTTTTAAGGGTGAAGAAGGGAGCTAAAGGATGACTGTAAAACTAGCTGCCAGGTTATATCAGTGCAGCCATGTGAAGGAGCCCCTCACTAGCATTGTTCATAAGCTGTAGCAGACAGCAGTGGAACCAGCAGTAGACCACTACCAGTACAGTATCATAGGATCCCTTCATTCACTGGAGGATACAGAATCTTCAAGGACTCCTTCAGTCAAAGAATGTCCCATTTTTTAATTGTAACTTGTCAAACAATATTATTCTGTTTAGAAGGGACTCCTTGAACTGAAAAGTCTGAGTATTAAGAATAAAGGCCAAAACAGAGGAAGTGCTAGGAGTTTGAACCAATTTTTAAATGCAAAGGAAAGACATGGTGACAAACATTACTGTACCAACTCAGAAAATATATATATCTATATATATATATATATATATATATATATATATATATATATATATATATATATATACCGGTGTAGCGTTATGATCTGTCCCCCTGTCCGCCCCCTACGGCGCATGCGCGGGGGTTGCCAGAGGCCGCCACAAATATGCCATTTGTCCTTTGATCTCTGTAGGGGTAACATGATCGGAGCCTCTCGCCCTTTGTTTACAAACGGCAAATGGTCATTCCGGCTTCTCTTATCATTCGTCTCAAAGCTTTCTTGGGTAGTTTCCGCCCCTAAATTAAATTAGGTTAGGCGGAAAGCGGTAAAAATTCGAATTTCTAAGGTATGAATGAGTTAGGTTGGATAAACATAGATATAATTAATCATCTGGGGACGAGTTATCTAATCTGTTAGGAGTGAGGATTGCCTTAGCTTTGTATCTTTACAGGAATGAGTCAAGCTCATACTGTCCCGTGTATTAAACCATTTTTATCATACATATCCTTGAAATTATAAATAGTTTTGGCACACACTACCTCATTCTGTTGTGCATTCCACTGATCAATTGTCCTATTAGGGAAACTGAATTTCCTTACATCTTTATCACCTCTCTTTTTATGCTGTATTTTGCAATGTTCTCTTGCTGATGCTTCACACATATGATATATATTCATTTATGTCTATTTTCTGTTCCCCTGATATGCATTTATATAGCATAATCATGTCTCCTCCTCCTCTCCTGCAGCGTTGGTAAATTCAGTCTTTCCAGTCTTTCTCAGTAACTTAAATCCCTTAAGCTTGGTACCCATCTTGTAGCGGCCCGTTGTACATTTTCAATCTTATCTGTGTTTTTTGAGATGAGGATTCCAGACTACTGTGATGCATACTCCAGAGTTGGTCTGATGAATACCTTCCTCAGCATATCTTCATTTATATATGTGAATGCTATTCTCATATTAGCAAGCAATGTATACATGTTTCGTACCTTCTCACTGATGTGATCATCAGGAGATAGTCTGTTACTGATAATTACTCCTAGGTCCTTCTCCTTTTCTGATATGTGTAGGGTTGATCTTCCTAACTTATAATACCAATCTGGTCTTTTCTCACTTTTACCAAATTTTATTACATGACACTTATCCACATTAAATTCCATTTGCCATTTATTGCTCCATTCATGAAGCTTGTTCAATTCCTCTTGCAGCTCTTTGCAAGAATCTATGTTGGTAATTTTCCTTTGAATTTTTGCATCATCTGCAAACATATTTAGATAGCTTCCGTTTCCATTATTACTATCTATGCCATTTATATATACTAAAAACATAATATACTAAAAACATAACTGAGCCCTGTGGAACTCCGCTGGTCACTTCCCTCCATGATGAGTAATTTCCTCTTAATATTGTTCTCATTTCCCTTTTCCTGAGAAAATCCTGCATCCAACAGTGGAGATTGCCTTGGATACCTCCTTGATGGTACAGCTTCCATAAAAGTCTTTGGTGCGGTACTCTGTCAAATGCTTTCTTAAAATCTAAATAGATACTTTCCACCCATCCTTCTCTTTTCTGTAATGTTTCTCTAACTTCGTCATAATTGCTTAGAAGATTAGTAACACGTGATTTTGCCTTCCTAAAACCGAACTGCCTCTCTTTTATCATACCATGTTCTAGATGTTTTACCCAAACTTCCCTTATCATCTTTTCTAGTATCTTACAACACTGATCAGTGATACTGGTCTGTAGCTGAGTAGTTCTCATTGTGTTAAATTTGACTAGTGTACAGGTATTTGTAGACCTCACAGGTGGTTAAGAGGGATGAGTAAAGGACTCATGAATGGAATGGAATGAAATGGAATGGAATAATAATAATAAAAAAAAAAAAAAAAAGCGAGCACCAAGCCACTCAATGACTAAGTTTCCCCCTGGGGAGGGGGGGGGATAGAATACCTCCTCAGTATCCCTGCTTGTCGTAAAAACCGTCTAAAAGGGGCACTTTAATCTTCATCCTTCCTCTTTTCCCGCTCTACTTCTTGTACTTTATCTGTCCCACCTCTCTGCCTTATATTTTCACTTTAATACCCACCCAACTCCTATTGTAGTGCCATATAGTCATTGAGTGGCTTGGTGCTCGCTTTCCTTTCTTTTCTTTTCTTTTTTTTCTTTTCTTTTCTTTTTTAATAATCCATTCCATTCAATGACTAAGTTATATGGCACTAACTTGGGTTGGTATTGAAAATATATGGCAGAGAGGTGGAACAGATAAAGTATAAGAAGCAGAGGGGGAAAAGGGGAAGGATTTTTAGTGGGCTTTTACGACAAGCAGGGATACTGAGGAAGTATTCTATCCCCCCCTCTCTGAGGGGAAAGGATTCGTGAGATAACCGTGACTGGGAGCTGGCTTAGTTTCCATTGATAGTACCCCTCTGGGGAGGGGGGACAGAATACTTCCTCAGTATCCCTGCTTGTGGCAAAAGGGGCACTTTAATCTCCATCCTTCCCCTCTTCCCACTCTGCTCCTGTACTTTATCTGCCTTACCTCTCTGCCTTACATTTTCACTTTAATACCCACCAAACCCTCTTCCATTATAGTGCCATGTAGTCATTGTTTTAGCTTGGTACTGGCGCTTATTATTCACCTCCTCTTGTACTTCATGTGTCTTATCTCTCAGCCTTATATTTTCACTTTAATAACCACCCAACCCCCTTCCACCTCAGTGCCATATTTTCATTGGCTTGGTGCTAACTTTTGCTTTTTTTTTTTTTTTTATTACTGTATTCAATGCATTTCCACTGATAGTACAGTATATAAATATATCCTGTGCTACTGGACATGACAGGGTTTATGTTACTACACATGTGTGCAGATTTAAATAAACGATTGGTATTAAAATATGCCAATCAGTGATGTGTAGTAATGTACCCAATGTGCTGAATAACCTAACTTAGGATTTTTTTTTTATATTTCCCATAACAACTAGTATCTGAAGTGATCTCAGTAACGTAACTGATAAGGGTTTTTACTTTATCATTATCCATTGAATCAGTAGCAGTGCTGTAACAGTGTGAACAGGAAACTTCACTAAGCATACCCTACTGGAGTGCATACTGTTTTCATAGTGTTTGGAGTTAAAAGTACTTTTCCATAAACGAAATTTAGAGGCTAATTTTTATTTCACATTGACTGAACTTGAACTATACTGTACTAGCCTAACACTCTTATGTGAGATTTCTCAAAACTAAAGGGAGATGTAAGATTTCTCAAAACTAAAGGGAGATGTAAGATTTCTCAAAACTAAAGGGATTGGATTGGATAATAGGAAAAAAAAAAGGAAAAGGAAAAGCTAGCACCAAGCCACTTATTGACTCTATGGCATTTAAAAGGGGTTGGGTGGGTATTAAAGAGAATATATAAGGCAGAGAGGAAGCTATCTAAATATGTTTGCAGATGATGCAAAAATTCAAAAGAAAATTACTAACATAGATTCTTGCAAAGAGCTGCAAGAGGAATTGAACAAGCTTCATGAATGGAGCAATAAATGGCAAATGGAATTTAATGTGGATAAGTGTCATGTAATAAAATTTGGTAAAAGTGAGAAAAGACCAGATTGGTATTATAAGTTAGGAAGATCAACCCTACACATATCAGAAAAGGAGAAGGACTTAGGAGTAATTATCAGTAACAGACTATCTCCTGATGATCACATCAGTGAGAAGGTACGAAACATGTATACATTGCTTGCTAATATGAGAATAGCATTCACATATATAAATGAAGATATGCTGAGGAAGATAATATTCATCAGACCAACTCTGGAGTATGCATCACAGTAGTCTGGAATCCTCATCTCAAAAAACACAGATAAGATTGAAAAAGTACAACGTGCCACTACAAGATGAGTACCAAGCTTAAGGGATTTAAGTTACTGAGAAAGACTGGAAAGATTGAATTTACCAACGCTGCAGGAGAGGAGGAGGAGACATGATTATGCTATATAAATGCATATCAGGGGAACAGAAAATAGACAAAAATGAATATATATATCATATGTGTGAAGCATCAGCTAGAGAACATTGCAAAATACAGCATGAAAAGAGAGGTGATAAAGATGTATGGAAATTCAGTTTCCCTAATAGGACAATTGATCAGTGGAATGCACAACCGAATGAGGTAGTGTGTGCCAAAACTATTTATAATTTCAAGGATATGTATGATAAAAATGGTTTAATACACGGGACAGTACGAGCTTGACTCATTCCTGTAAAGATACAAAGCTAAGGCAATCCTCACTCCTAACAGATTAGATAACTCGTCCCCAGATGATTAATTATATCTATGTTTATCCAACCTAACTCATTCATACCTTAGAAATTCGAATTTTTACTGCTTTCCGCCTAATCTAATTTAATTTAAGGGCGGAAACTACCTGAGAAAGCTTTGAGACGAATGATACGAGAAGCCGGAATGACCATTTGCCGTTTGTAAACAAAGGGCGAGAGGCTCCGATCATGTTACCCCTACAGAGATCAAAGGACAAATGGCATATTTGTGGCGGCCTCTGGCAACCCCCGCGCATGCGCCGTAGGGGGCGGACAGGGGGACAGATCATAACGCTACACCGGTATATATATTATTTCCACTAAACCACCAGGTGCCAAAATTTGGTTATATGGTTACCACCCAGCATAGTGAATGGTTTCCTGGTGCACAGGAAACCATTTGGCTTGTCACTCAGTGTTGAGTCACCCACAGGCTGAAGGAAGTGGAAAGAATGAAGGAAAGAAAGACAGAAGAGGGAGTGTAAAGTCACCCGTAGGCAGAAGGACAAGGAAAGAATACCAGTGAAGGTTTATATCTAAGGGGTGGTTGGGGTTGATTGCTGTAATGCCACTCAGGGATGAGTGAGGCTGGTCACTCTCATCTTAATTGTCGGGACCAACTGCCTAGCCCCGGGCTCCTATGCTCCTCATGGGGCAATGTAGGATTGGATGATGGATGGATGGATATATGATTTCCATCACGTCAGTCTATGCACTATTCTCTGTACACATAAAGGCTTGAAAGTGCAGACTGAATATTATAAAACTGAAAAATAAACCATAATCTATTCACTCACTTGTAAATTGATCTCAGTAGCCTGACATTATCTGGCGAAATAACATCACTGAGGTCGTCAAACCGTGCAGCCTTGGGGAGTCCACAGAAGTGCCGCCATTTATTGTAACCTGCAATGCCATGATCTCTGCCCTGCTGAATGATCTGAGCAGCCAAGTCCAGCCCAACACCTGAGGGAGGAATTCTGATTGTCAGTGTGAGTGGCTTGAATGAGATGAATCTGGTTGCAGAGTGGCCTAACAATGAAACAAAACAGCCAAAGTCATACTGAATGATGGTGAAAAGATAAGACATGGATGATTAGTGACAGAAGTGATATACAGTAATTGTTCAAGGAAATAAAACACACATTATCATAAGCCACTTTCCATGTTCACATGAAGAAACAGAGCAAGGTACAATACTCACCTGTCTTAGAATCCTCAAACATTTTATTGGTCATAGAATCTGAGATGGCAGGGTCTTCGTTCTGAGCATGTGAGTTAACCAATCCCTCCACCACCTGGTCAAACTTGCCACGCTCATACAGGTCAAAGGGAGCATAGAAGGTGTCTGTGATTGGCCGTTCACTCACCTTGCGACCCTGGCAAATAGAGAAGACCAGAGGTCATTACTGATTCACCCTTTCAATCTAATGACATATTCTACTAATTCTGTTCTTGTTATTTCTAGATGATCTTCATCTTTTGAAAGTTCCCTGCTAGTGAAGGTGCTAATGAAAGCTGTATCTAACCCCTCCAGTTCATGAAGTCTCCCCTGAGCTATCTACAGATGATAAGACTAATACACCATTACAAAGTACCTGTACAGGGTGTCCGAAAAGTTACTGTGCAGTGAGAAATTTGCAATGACCCAAAATATTGAACAGATAACTCCTGCCACCCATCAAAATGTGTTCCAGCAAATGCTGGAAATGTCCCCCACAGGCCTGAAGACATGTCTGCACACGACGCTTCATATTGTCGAACATATTCTAAAGGATGGCGGGAGTTATCTGTTTGATGTGTTGGGTCATTACAAATTCTCAATGCACAGTAACTTCTCAGACACCCTGTATGTAACTGCACTGAAGGTGTTACAAAAGAACAAAACAATTATCGCTATCTCTAACACCTTACTGCCTTCTTTAGTTTCTTCACCTTAACCCGGCAGAGATTGTTGTCCTTTTGCAGTGTATTTCCCACTGCTCAGTTAAAGAATAAGACATGACTATAGCTCTACATCCTTTCCACGTAAATTTTTGTGACTACCGGAAAAACCATGTTCTTGTTATAGCTCCGCATTCTAGATGGAGAGATGGCAGCTACTATGAGTAAAAGATTTAAATAAGAGATACTGAGTTCTGACTAAATTACAGACATTCTACTTGCAAAAAGCTACCTGGGCATGAACTGTAGCCACTATCTCACCACCACCACCATCACCACTATCATCATCATCCTAACCTATTTTCCCCCAACTTGCCTAATAGGGTGGGGGTATGATCCAGAAACAGGAAGCATGAGAACCACAAACCACTTCATCATCATCATCCTGACTACTAAGGAGAGGGTAATACACGGCCCAGAGAGCAAAGAGAGAAAACATGAGAGTGAAAACTAATCAACAGCATACCTAGTGATATGGGCCACACACTCATTCATTCATCATTCAAGCCCCCCCAAAACAACTCCACCTCACAGGTACAACCATTTGTATGTATTTATTTGGAATTATTACAAACATAATACCAATAATATCCATCTGACATTGCCCCAACACTCACGTCCTCAAAGTAAGCGATGGTATTGGGCATCATGGACGCCACAAACTTGAGTGAGATGCTTGCAACAGAGTTGGCAATTCCAGCATTGATGTTGATGTCATATCCAGAGAAGAAACCTGACGACTGCAGGGAGAGTCCATATTTCTCCACAATACCCTGGAAGAGATGGCATTTAGGGCTTTGGGTTTGGTATTCCTTTGGAATGATGTTGCTTAACTGCTGAGAAAAAGTCAGAAAGTTTTGTGGGCTGTCTCCAATTTACGTAACGGGTTAAAGAAGGAGACTTGGGAAGCTGTTTGAGATTTTTGTTTATCTAGAATGAAAAAAGTGATGGCTGATATGGCTGAAGAAGCAGTAAATATAGTAACTGGTCTGCTGCTTGCTGAGTTCTGGAGTGTTATGAAGCTACTGCTAGGTCATCAGCACGAAACAGTACTACTGTTGAAGGAGAGAGGAAGATGTTAGTCAGTCATGGAAGAACTTGGTCCAGATGAAATTGGTTAAATGGTCTACATTTCCACTCACTTCTCATATAAGTATTTCAGTATTGTATATTCTCAATGTCCATCCATTCCTGTCATATTTACCTGTCCAAGGATGGAGGGAAGGAACTCGCTGTAGGTAATGTGTTGTATCTGTGCCCCCATTATTCGACGAGTCTCCTGAAACACCTGTTCATCCGTCCAGTGAGCATTGAGGTCTGCCAGGAATGTGGCAATACGGTTGTGCTCTCTGACAAACAGCTGATGCATGGCTGCCAGACCCACATGTTCATTTACTCGCACATCACCTGTCTTGAAGCATCTAAGGAGGGTGAGATGACATATGGTGAGGAGACAGGACAAGATGAGATGAAAAGAGGTATTATAAGAGTAGCAATACAATACCATATGAAATCAAATGAAAATAAATGAAAAACTAAACCAATCATTACTTAGATGTATCAGGATTAAGAAAATACTAACAAGCAGTTCATGAAAAATATTTCTGAGAGTGTTGGTAATGGCACTTGGATAAAACGTGTAAATCTGGTAATATTTTGCCATAGAACACAGACTATTGTACTGGTATGTGTACCAGAATAAACAAATGAGTAATAATAACCAATGCAATTCTGCGTGGCAAAAGTATGTGCTCTACTGAAAGTCCTTCTAGCTTAACATGTTATATACCTGCACTTGCAGTCATGAAAAATTGTGAACTTCACCAGAGACCCAACATTTCAAGACAAAAATACATTGCTAAAAAAAAAAATAAACGATACAAATTTTAATCTGAAAATATCAACTGAGTTTAAATCCATTTGTATTCTCAAGTAGTTTCCCCAATAAATTATGAAAAACCTAATTAGTTAGTAATTAGAATAAACAAAATACTGTAGCTCTAATAACTTAAAGCTGTATTAAGCAAGTTAAATATTGGTTTTAAATTATGAGAATAATTCAACCACTTGCCAAAAAAAAAAAAAAAAAAAAAAAAAAAAAATGTTTCAAGACAGTACTACCTTGCTTTTAAACCACCAGTAAGAACTATGGATTCAAATGATACAGTAACTTCCACAGCAATATGATCCAATATAACAGCACACATATCATAGTCTCTTCCACAACTGTTATCAAACTTTTCACTTTTTAACAGAAAGTATGTAAAAAATAACAAGAAAAAATTACTTTAGGAAATTGTAACTCTTATTTGTCTATTTGTAAAACCATTAGATGAATGATAAATTTGTATTAAAAAAAAAAAAAAGTGCAGGCTGGCATACTTCATGTTATATGGATATGTTTAAGAGGACAAACATGAGATGAAAGGGGAAGTGGAACTACCACAATGATCTTGCTAACAATGACTTAGTTTCAACTAATTGTCACACAAAATAAGTGGAAGTATTACATTTCCTATCCATCCATCATTCAGTCCTTTTACTGGCCCAAGTCTAGGTCATTCAGTCCAGACATTTACAAATAAAGTGACCAACCATCTGCCTGAATGGTATTTGGTGAGCAATAAACCCAGGACATCTCTCTGATTTACACCCTTAGGGGTCACATTCATTTGGAGTGCCTTAACCAACCAGACCACCAGACATCACTTGTTGGCTGTCATTACCATCCAAAGTAGTATATAATTTTAAGGATTACAGAAAACAGTTTGGCTTGTCACTCAATGTTGTGTCATCTCAAGGCTGCAGTGCACTGAGTGAGCAGATGATGAGCACTTCTTCCTATCACAGAGGTCAGATTTCAAAATTTTCAAGCTAAATCTAGTAAGGCTTTGAAATTATGAACCTATTTTAGCAATGAAGAATAAGTCTTGCCATCATCACCACCAAAATAATCTCAACTCTGGTTTATATTGCAAGTAAATATGATGCTCGAAGATCTTATACAGTACATGACTGATTTATCTATTTTAGGAGCTTCAGTACTGTCAAGAAAAAAGTTCTAGGTACAGTACTTTACAATCTTTTCCTTTTTATGTCATAAAAACTCCATGAGTGCTTGGAACATTATGTATTGGGTGGAGGGGCTACCACTTCCCTACAGTATAAGGCAAGTGGCTGTCAGCTCTACCCCTTCTGCCTATGGGTGACTCTACACTGAGTGACAAGCCAAATGGTTTCTTGTACACCAGGAAAACATTTACCATGCTGAGTGGTAACCATATAACCAAATTCTGGCACCTGGTGGTTTAGTGAGTAATTATGGCATTCCAATTGGATTTAGCCCGTGCAGGTTTATATCCAAGGGATGGTTGGGGTTTATTGCTCATGTAAAGCCACTCAGGGATGAGTGAGGCTGGTCATTCTCACCTTAAATGTCAGGACCAACTTGCCTAGCCCCGGGCTCCTATGCTCCTCATGGGGCAATATAGGATTGGATGATGGATGGATGGATGGATGAACTGCACGAACACAAGGTTGAGATACTGAAGTAAATTTATAAGATCTTTTTGTCCATATCTCCTATGATGGGTTATGTCAACAGACAGTACAGTATAAAAGGAAACTATTGTGCCATACACCATATTAACCCCTCAAGACCAATGCCGCACGATCGTGCTTTTGTGTAATTTGACAAACCAGCCTATCTCGCATGATCACTAAAGACACACAAAAAACTGGGGGAGGGTAACTCCGACCCTTTGGTGACGTATATGGGATCAGACCAATGAGAGCTAGAGTGTCTGGGATGGTATGGCGTGATTGGCCCCCTAAGGTGGGGGAGAAGGAACCCCCCCCACCACTGTCACTTTACCTCCCTCAGCCCCACAGCGTCATCTCCACATTGTCCCCTCCCAACCAACCATACCCCAGCATGCCCCCTACAGCGGTGTGTGTGCATAGCAACCCTTCTCCCCTCTCCCTCCTCCCCTATCCCTCCATTCTCCTCCCCCCTCCAGCCATACACACTCCACCTCCACTTTTCGCCTGGCTTATTTTGTTGCTATGGGCGTATGCCACACTGACTTCATGCCTAGGGAACACTTTACATTGACATTAGTTATGTATATATAATTATTTACTGTAAATAATGTATTTTCTTTACATTTTCTATTTTCGCCCACGGGGGATCGGTAACTTTTTGCATCTTTGACAGGAGATTGTGCAATAAATATTTGGTCAATCAGGCTGAAACATACATTTTCAGGTGTGTAAATTCAGTCTCTTCAAATGTGGAAGAAAAATTTTTACCTTGGTGAAAGTCGAAAAATCGACCCTGTTTTGCGGCTGGAGGGACAGACCTGCTGAGTGAATTGCGTACTTTAGGGGTAAAGTTACTAAAACTCAGTATCAACTCACTTATATCTGCCTGAGGACTTGCAGTCAATCTGGTTGGAGTCATCTATAAGGATCTGTGTGTTTCCAGGGCCACGCTGAACCTTGAGGAGACCCCCTGACCGAGCACGCAGTTCATCCGCTTCCTCCTTACTGGATCCATAGATGGCTGATCCATCAATGAATGAGGTCACCTGGTTGATCTGCTCTCGAGGGCCTGATCAGCCATGAGGTAAGGGGGGTTAGCTGAATCAACAGTGGGACATTTAAGGGTGGCACAGTATAATATGAGAAAAAAAGGTCAACTAAAACATGGTGGGCCGACATAGTTAGGGAGTACTGGTATCCCATGTTATATGAACATGATATAAAATGGTTAAAAGGGAATATCTTTGGACTGACTGGATAAGACCAATCTGGGAGTGCATTTTCCACTGAAGGAGATTTTCAATCATGTAAAGCAACATATCAAAATATAAGTCAGTCTCCTACAATCAAATATGCTGGACTACAGTAGCTTAGCCTCAAGCAGAGAATGGTGCTATAAATGCATGATCATATCACTAAAACAATCACACTTTAAATGCAAAGCAAGGGACACCTATTTATTACGAAGGATGATATGATGCAACAGGATGGCAGTACTGTACTGGGCTAGCACCATATTACCTAGAGGTTTTATGTCATGGCCATCTTCCTCATGGGATATGGGGTTAGGTAATAAAACAGAGCCATACCAAAAGTTAATACACAGATTTGATGAGTCATGATCATGATCATCATCATCATCATCTGGGCCTCCTTTCCCACCATAGGGCAGGATGAGGAGTAGCAACATCCAGACAGCCAAAGTTTGCCCAGTTCAATGGGCCATGCTTTCATTTATTCATCATGAATGCCCTCGAAATTCTGGATCCATCAGATAGGCCAAGAAAATTTCATCACATTCTCTGATGAGATAAAATGTGGCCTTACCGAGAGTACACCCAGTCCTGGGGGCAGTTCCTGAGCGAACATACTCCTGGCACTGCTGGTGTAGAGGGCCATACACAGGGTCATCAGCTGGCACTCTGATGGGGTAACACTCAGGATGGAAGTCGGAGAGGTTGACCCCACAGCATCTTAGCCGCTGACCCATGTACCCTGTAGGTTGGTATATAGTAAAAAAAAAAAAAACATATACAAATGAGAGAGAGAGAGAGAGAGAGAGAGAGAGAGAGAGAGAGAGAGAGAAACTATGTTGGAAAGGAAATAGAAAGGAGGAGAGGCTGGGAGCATTAACTTTAGTAAAAAAAAAAAAAAAAAAAGAGAGGGAGAAAGGAGCAGGGAGGATGCAACAAGGATGGCAAGACTGGAGACAGGAAAACAGAGAGAAAGGACAAGGATCATTGAAGTCAACCAAACAACACTCCATCACTGGCCAAGTACCCTGTATATGGGCGTGTGGTTGGGGGTCAGGTGTTTGGATCAAACGGGGAGAGAGCAATAAAAAGAGACAGAGGAGGGTAGGAGAAAAAGAAAGAAGAAAACAAACACGGTAGAACAAAATGTGAGGTCTGAGGAGTAGGTAAGTGAACAACATGATAGGGAGAACAATAAAAAGCACAAAAGTTGGAAGCAAAAGGAGAAAGACAGAAGAATACATATGAAGGAGGAAGAACAAAAGATGTGGTTAATGGTGCACTCATGAAGAACAGACAGGAAGAGGACAAGGAAAGGACAGAAGGGGAGTGAAGATGTGGGAAGAAAGACAAGAAGAATGAAGAACTAAAGATATGACCAGAGCAGGAGGTAAGAACATCTATGAAAAGAACAACAAAGAAGACAGGCAGGGCATGTGAAGTGAAAGATAGAAGAATGCAACAAAGAGGGATTAAGGAGGAAGGAAGAACAGAAGATATGGGATGAGGGTAGCAGAAAAGAAGACAAAAAGGATAAAAATGGAAGGAGCTACAAGAGAGAAAAGTTATGCAAAGCAGAAAAGAAATGAAGGGAACTTTAGGTAGAGAATGTGGATGGCTTTGAATTAAAGGAGGAAGCAGTGTAAGAGGAGCCAGGGAGACAGGAAGAAGTTAAAGTAGGAAGTGGGAGGACAGGGAGAAAGTGAGTGGAAACAGTAAGGAGAAAGGGTAAGTAAAAGAAAATGAGAACATAAGGAGATGAACCAAGGAGGGAAGTGTAGAAAGATAGAGTGGCTAAATAGGATGGAAAAGAAAAGGAAAGAAAGCAAAATACTGAAATATGACAGCAATTTTATCGAAATCAGTCAGCAAAGAATACAAGTATATGCAGACATTCTAAAAGCCATATAAGACACGGCAAAAGAAAAATCTGGATATTCCTTTTTGAGTCTATAAATAATCTATTAGCTTCTCCCAAATTACTGCATCAATTAGGAAGGGTTGTAATATCCTGGAACACATCCCTGACTTACCATTAGTCTCATTTTAAGTCATTTCATTATTAAACTGCTGATGAATTTAAACTATTTCTTCACTTATGTTGTTGTGATTCATTATAAATTTGCTTTGAAGTCAGAAATGAGTACCATACTTTATGAACATATAACCCCTCAATCAAGAATGATATTTATACTTCACTTAAGCTGTTTCACTAAAAGTAGCATTTTACCTACACACACCCAAGACTTTGTGAGGACAGACCATATTTTTGTTGCCAACTGTACATCACTACAAACAGTGCCATATGGGGTGTGACAAACAAAATAGCAAAAGCAGAAAAAGGGACAGAAAGTTCACCACAAATGCAATGAGACAAAAAGGTAGATGGTACTGAAATTATATAAAAAACATCATCATCATCATCATGATCACTTTTTGTTCCACCTAAAGATGATGTGAACTTGAATCCGAGAAACATGAGGAGAAAGTACAGAAAACAGACGGATGAAGAGACACAAAATCAACACAAAAACAATAAGGATAAAGCAGCAGAAAATAAAACATAAAAACAACAGGGATCAAGCATGAGGAAAGGAAAACAAAATGATCTGATAAAATGAAGAGTAATAATGGATTTTAAAGAATACAGAAATAGCTTTGTGATACAAACACGAGATCCAGTACACAGGTGAGAAAAGTCTAAGAACTTAACTCCTTCACTACAATGATATATATATATATATATATTTTTATCCTTGTCACATCCAGTCTTCTTCAGCTTCAGGTAGACATTGTGAAATGAAAGGAATGCATATGGCCTTTATCAACCCCTTCACTACTATGATGCTCTCCTAATGTCAGTAAATTTGTCTGGTAACAGCCATAACAAATCACTGGACTGAAGGGGCAAATCAGCAAACCAGTCGGTGAGAGAATCATAAAACTCCTGTGGTTTACCTTGGAGAGAATGTAGCAAGGAGTTGCCGCTGTGGAACATAATCTACGTTACTACCAAATTACCATATACAGAAAGATCCTGTTATTTGCTGCCTTTTTGACATTCCTCTCTGCTAGTGATTCCTGCAGTAATTAACAGAAAACTTGCTTATCAAAGTGCTATTACTGCCTATGGAACTCATTTGCCAGTCTCCTTTAATTTACAGCACCAGTCATATGGAAAACTTTGTGATTTTTGGGACATCCTTAACTTACAATGACAATTTACCCTACAGCACAAACCTTGTATTTCCCTACGTGGTATGGTGGGTTGGAGAAGTAGGCATGGTACAAAAAGTGTTAAGAAATTTATGAAAATACCAAGAAATGACTAGTATTCCATCTTCTAATCTACTTAGGTGTAATTTAAGACTACACTACACTTCTTTATTACTACTCAATCAAATTATAACGATGCACAACACACCATTATCATCATCATATGTGATTCTGGATAACATATAAACAACATACCGTAAAGAACCTTCAGAACAAATGGGCGCTGTGCTACAGCAAATCTCACCTGCCATCTGTGGGGTGTGGGACAGGTCATGAGCAAGAAACTGTCCAAAAACAGCTGCCACTGCAGTCATATATTTGTGTGGTAAGTCATGGTCTCGGTGGATGGTAAGACTGACTACACGGGCTGAGGGTAAATATTCTCCATCATTCCTCTGTCGAGGGATTGAGACACCATCACCGTAGTCTGCTGGGAGGAAACGCAAGTACCGGGTGTTTGCATTACCCCACTTAGGGTTCTGGACATTGTTGCAGTAGCCATTGAAAGCACGAAATTTGCGAGGCTGACAGGGGAAGTCCACCTCCACATGACACTGGTCGGCCAATAACGTGCCTCGGACGTCAGCAGTTGGCAGCCCATAGGTCACTTGATCTTTGTCTAAATGAAACCTGAGGAGTTAAGCTGGATTAGTCAAGTTAGCTTTTACTAGGTTTGTTAGATTCATTTAAACTGGTTGGGTGGGGTTAGAACAGATTTTAAAGGGTAGAGATATAAACTGATATAATGAGGGAATGGTTATTAACTCTCAGTTGAGGCACTCTTAAGAATTTTATTCAAGTTATCAGCTACCAGACAATTTATTCAGTTACATAAAACTTCTGCCGCAAAGGAAGAATTCCTACAAGTTAAGACATCTTTCTCAAGATGAATACACTAATCCAGCATCAGTTTTCTGAGTAACAACAACCAAGCTTTTTTTTTGGGGGGGGGGGGGGGAGTTATGCCATGTCCCCTTTTTATTGATAAGGACTAAGGCGTTGCCCCCAAGTGAAGGACTTAGGTTTAGTGCATGTAGCACTTTATGCCTGGATGAGAATAAAATAAAAACATCCTCAAACTACAGGAGTTACAATACAAAACAACTCTTTCCAAGGTTGAGTAACCCGAGTTTCCTTCTAGTTTAAAAATGACTGCTTCATTAATTCATTCAGCAGGAAACAATTACATGATATGTTACAGGGATAAGGTGAGGGTGTGGTTGGTTAAAATAAAGAAATGGTTGTTATCCATTCCATTATGGTGACATTGAAAAAATAATTCTTGCTCTCTTCGGGCAATTTTTTCCTCTTTTTCTTTCTTTCATTATGACGGGATTAGATACAATCTTCATTAATCACTCAACAGCTAAGGTACTCTCCTAAGCTATATATACTGTATATAATCAAAAAAGCTTGTTAGTAGCAAAAATTACTGAATAAAAAAGATGCCACTGTATAGAGGGGATCTAAGATGAGGGTGTGGATTTGGAAGAGGCAGGTTCCAAGCAGCCCTATGCATAATAAAGGATCTCACACTTTTCACTGCACAGTGAAGAAACCTGTATGATGAATGTTATTAAAGATTATTTAGGCAACATTAGCAAAGTCTTTCTAGACAATGGAACGGTGAAAGTGACATTTACACTAATGAAAAACTACAATGGAGCTGTGAAACTGACATATGTACTAAAAAAAATAACTAAAGTACGTTAAAAAAAATGTAGTAAGAAAAATGTGCTAAGATACTGTACAAGACTAGAAAAATCATGTACTGGCTGATTCATTTACTGGCCTAGTCATAAAAAAAAAAAAAAAAACTAAAATGCAAATAAAAAGTTTAAAAGGCACAGTATTCTGCAGCACAACCTAACTAATGTCTGATTATGGGAGAAGTATCATAAGATATGTAGTCACTGAGGGCTTGAAACGTGGTGAAGGAAGGGAGAGGTAGGGGGTGAGAGGGGGAGGGAGGGGATGAAGTGAGGTGAGGAGATGGAATGGAATAGCAGGGAGGGGAAGAGGTGAGAAGGTGGAGAAGGAGAAGGGGCAAAGAGGGGAAGAACAGAGAGAAGTGAGAATGAGGTGGGAGGAGAAAAGGTGAGAGAATGAGGTGAGAAGGGTAGTGAGGTGGAAGGGAGATGAGAATGGGAGTGGGGAGGGTGTGGCAGGCAGGTCAGGTGGTGATGTGAGAAGTAGCACCAGGTTACCTTGACTTCCCCCCTCCCTCACACTGCCCTCTTTCACCCTCATCTCACACTGCCCTCCTTCCCTCCCTCACATTGCCCTCTTTCACCCTTATCTCACACTTCTCTTTCTCCCTCCCACTTCCCTCTTTTGCTCTCGTCTCATACTCTCCTCCCTCCCTCCCAGTCACTGCCCTCTTTCATTCTCATCGTACACTCCCCTCCCTCCCTCCCACTGTCTTTCATATAAGTGTTCTAATTTTTCTCATGTCTGTATTACAAATCAATTACTACTATTTTACTAGCTATCTCACCATACACACATTTAAAATACACTTTTGCACATGATTACTCTTTTAATCTAAGTCTCTGCTTTCCATGCTGCACTCTTCCTTCCCATAACAACTTCTATAGTGTTTATATTTCCTCTTTCGCTTTCATTGCGCTATTCATTCATTCACTCATACTTCTCTCTCTCTCTCTCCATTTAATATTACCAAGCCTCTCTCTCTCTCACTTTCAATATCATCCAAATATGTTGCATAACAACACAAACATTAAACTTTTCAGTCATCATCACTGCTGGGATGCTCTACTTGTCAGTCTCATAAAAACTGTCCTTGTTTTTGCTTTCTGACTGACTAACCCTGCAACAAGTTTGAGTGAATGAGAAATACCATGAGCAGTCACAGGTGACTCTGAGTTGTTTTTTCATCTACTTGAGTTCTATGAATGTTCTTGTGTCACAGTACAACACAACAAAATTTCCTGTTTGATTCCACAAGATCAAAAAGTACTACTCAGCTCTCGAACCTAAAGTTAATCAATCTATCCATCCACCTTTATTTGGTAAATGTTTAGTACTGTAATTACCAATCAAACTGTTCATCCAGTTAACACTATCCACCTAACTATTTCAAGCCTATCTAGCAGTGGCATTATTATTATTATCCACCTGTACTAACAATGTTCATGCATCAACCCAATCACTACAGTCCATACAACCAACCATCCAATAAACTATTAATCAACATGAATAATGCATCCAATTCACTGTCCAATAAACCAGCCACACAGCTCCTAGCCATCCATCAAACAAAACACCCATTAATGCCTCTACCCCCATAAGCTGTCTATCAAACCATCCAAATGTCCCCCAGCCATCCACCAAACACACCTAACTACCAGCTAATGTAGAGCTTATGTTGAAGGATTCTCTGTCTTGTGTAAATGTGGTGCTTATGGATTAAAAGTGTATTGTTGTGTGTTTCTGTGGGTGTGCACATGTGCCACAGTTTGATTATGATATCATTCCCCATCAGCTATCCACCATGCCATCTACAGTACTCAATCCTAAAGTGGACTGATCATCCACATTTGGTACTCACTGCTGTGCTGTGTATTTGGTGGCTTCCTCTGAGATAAGTGCTATCCTGGAGATGTTCTTGGCCACCACCTTGGTTTTGTGAGAAGCTGCCATGAACCAAGCTGGTGTCCCAGGTACCTGTCGTGCTCCTGATACATTACACAGAAAAATACAGAATAATCATTAAATAGTATAAATACAAAAATACTACAGACAATATATACAGTAAAGAAAGAAATTAGGAAAACATTCAACAATTGTGGGTGCAGTACAACAGACCCCCCACTATCCATGACTTTTTTAGTTATGGCTTTAGTTATAAGAGTCACACAATTACGTGCCTGTACCAATATACTGCAATATATGGAACCTGACTGTCCTGTATATAGGTAGTTTACCCTTTTTAATTAGTGAAAGCCATTCATTAGGGTTAGACCAGTGAGGTGCTATACATTATTTAATTCTTTAACTGACTGGACTGAATACCATAATACTGTACTGTCATTTTTCCACCAGCAAGCTTAAGTATGATGAAGTAAGTATTGTAGGTACCCAGCACATATAGCTACCTTGGAGCTGCACAATATTCACACAAATACCTTATAGCAAAATGTTCCTACTGCTTAAAATTACATCACTTTGACACTTGAAAAGCTATGTATACTGTACCGTGTATTTTCTTC
This sequence comes from Coenobita brevimanus, assembly GCF_032717465.1. Classification (NCBI taxonomy): domain Eukaryota; kingdom Metazoa; phylum Arthropoda; class Malacostraca; order Decapoda; family Coenobitidae; genus Coenobita; species Coenobita brevimanus. The sequence continues at coordinate 3,737,777 of NC_137038.1, forward strand.
TCACTCAGGGTAGAGTAATTAGTAATTCTTGCCTTAAATGTTTAGGCTGAGTAGCACAGACCTGGGCTCTTACACTCCTGACGGGGCAATAAAAGTGAAAAGCCCAATATTGTTCTTGTCAACACAGTCTAACACTGCAGTTCCACTCACCACTATTGTAGATGGCAGGCTCTATGGAGTCGAACCTTTCATTGATTGCAAGGGTTGCCTGGTGCACGAGGTTGCCCATGTCTCGAAAACTGATGTGGGGCATTGTCACCCTTGGACCTGAAAAGTACGCGGAAATGGTGAAAGCACGTACAGATGAACAAGGAAAAGTTAATAGTACATTGCTCCTATGATATACAGTACTGCACATTGCACAACTTTTCCAATGCTATTCAGATTGCTTAAATTCTGAATAACCATATGTTGTTATAATCATGTAAGGCAATTCCAGTTATGTATGACATCAAACTGTGACATCAGACAGTGGTTGGTATTTGCTGTACGTCCATTTTTTTATTGAACAAAAATTCATTAAATGAACATAATGTTTAGCCAGCTCAAGGTGGTCATTAAAACCAAAATTCGTTAAAAGCAGGTTCGGTATATTGAGGGTTTACTGCACTTGCCTGTCCCAACTTACCTGAAGACACAGGTTTGACATGAGGTAACAGAAAGCTTCATACGCCTGAAGGTACTGTACTTGTTATGGTTTCCTCTCAGCAGTTTTCCTCCTTTCTCATGTCCTTACTCCAGTCAATTTTTCCTCATCCACTCACTTGATGTAGTGCTGCCTACTTCTTCCTTCACCTCTATCATTCTTTTTCTATCTCTGCCCTCTTCTCTTCCTATTTCTTCCATCCCTCCATTCACTTTTTTTTAATCTTCTTTCCTTTCCAGGTGGCTTTACACTGAGTGACAAGCCAAATGGCTTCCTGTAAGCCAAGAAACCATTTACAATGCTGGGTGGTAACCATATAAACAACACATATGTGTTCCCTATATGTTAACAAGTGGGTTGGCAATGGGTTAATACCCCTTCCTATAAAACAACTAACTCAAAGTCAAATGGCCACCCCTTAAGGGATATGGCATCTGGATATGGATGGGATGGATCTACTTCCCTGCCTCCTTGCCCGACTCCTTCCTCTAAATCCCGCTTACCAGAAGGTATTGGCTCAATATCCTTAGGTAGCGGAAAGCCCGATGTTCCGAGAGGTATCTGCTGTATGGACCTCGCCTTGCGCTGGCTGCTGCCCCATTCATCCAGGTCTCGCTCCAACACCTCCATCCCACCCACCACCACCCACACCACCAGCCATAATGCTGCTGCCGATCTGGAAAGAAGAAAAGATAATGAGTCTTCGTATATACATTGATCTACCAATCTATCTATCAATTGCCAGATGCTCAGTCCTGTTGGGGGTGACCAGAAATGAAATGCCTCTATGTCACCTTGTCCTTTCCAAACTGGATTTACAGTAGTTTTAACCTCAAGTAGCTACATTAAAAAGATCTATAACTTTTAAAATTCATGTAATGAACATATAGGATCGGGAAAAGAAAAAGCTAAGGACAAATTGGTTGATTTTTAATACAGTACACTTCTGGGAACTTGGGCCCATGCAGGAAGATAAACTTTTAAATAAAAGAAATTCATCTTTGTCCATCCATCACCCAATACTATGTTACCCCATGAAGAGTGTAGGAGCCTGGGGCTAGGCAAGTTGATCCTGGCATTTAAGATGAGAACCAGCCAACCTTGGAGTAACAGAATTTTATTAAATACGTAACAAACATTACTACCATACCCATTTAAAGGCTATATTCAAGCAAGCGGGTAGAGGATTTAGAAGAGTAGGAGCTGAGGAATGAGAGGGACAGTCAAGTAAGGATGAAAGAGAGTGGTGGGGAGACGGATGGATGAAGGAGAGTGGTGAGGAGAAGGACTGATGAAGGAGAGTGGTGGGAGAAGGATGGATGAAGGAAAGTGGTGGGGAGAAGGATGGATGAAGGAGAGTGGTGGGGAGAAGGAAGGATGAAGGAGTGTGGTGGGGAGAGATATAGGTAAGAGAACAGTGAAGGGGTGGTGGTAGTGAGGAGGGAAAAGGGGAAGTTGTGGCGAGAGGGATGGAGGAAGGAGAGTGGATGTGGAAGACTGACGGAGAGTGGTGGTGGGAGGAAGGAGTTTGGTTCTGAAAGAGAAATGAGAGTGATGATGATGATGAGGGATAAATGCAGACGGTGGAGAGGCAAGGTGTACATAAAAGGATGTTGCTTAATAGTGAGAAGGATGGGAGAGACTTAAAACTAATTATACGGGGCTTGAATTCGATTACTTGCTGCTGTTCTGAGACAATGGGTATGTAACAATGTGAAACATCATTAGTGATATCCTATTATTTTCACTCATCGAAAAGCCATCACCCTTACATCCCCTTCATCCACAGCTTCACACACCTCTACGCAACACATTTGGGGTCAACCAATGGGTTAACGACGCCTAGTACGTGAGAGAACGGGAACGTCACAGGAAGTTGGGCAAAACTGTTACAACTCAACTGGCTGTTGTTAACTCGAATCTTTAGTTAAATGTGATACGCAAGCCGCAATGAGTGTACTTATTATACCAACTAGAAGCAGGAAGATGAGCAAAATTGTTAGAACTCATCATGAGACGGTTAACTTAATCCCTCTGACTGGAGGTCACGCAACTTTCGTCATTGGAGTCACAGCAACTCGAAATTATGTCACAAGCAGTAAACAAAATCTGTATGCTATAAAATGCAATAATGAATATTGCAAGAATCCAAAGTATGCAGTTGATATGGCAATCAAGGCTTTATTAAGCGTGTGGAAAGATAACGTATGACAATCACGTGACTCTGTGGCAACGCGTGGTAATCTAATCAGCTGATGGATGTAAACAGAAGGGGGGGGGGAAGTGAAAAAAAAAAAAAAACTGAAGTGCTCCCCCCATTGCAAACTAAGATTTTAATAAGGATGAATTAATTAGCTACGTGAGAGTAAAAGAGAAGTGGACGTACTGAAGAGAAGAACGGATGGTTTGAAGGATGACGAAAGGAAACAAACTGTAAATGCCCATCTATCTTCCCTTTTCCCGGTAACTCTTCCATAGGATATGATCATGAGATGAGTATCCAGGGTGTTCTATCCTTATTCTCCCCCACCCCCCTCGTTCGCAAACATGCTTCCATTTCCTGTAGATGATATCTTCCTCTTGTAAAATCAACTAACTACTTCCAAGCACTGCGCGTTAGTATACTTTCCAGCATTCTGTCTTGTCCATATCACCTTACGGTGTTTTTTTCATTTACTCAACAGTTCCACACTCGATTGCGATCTTTCTCTTTTCTCCGTATTGTACAACTGTCCATTTATGATTAAGTTACTAACCCCAGTCTTACTTTACCATCCATGCTTCCATATTTGCATAATAATGCACACAATGCTCCAAAGGAAAAAAAAAAAAAAAATGAACAGAAATATTTTAAGGTGTAAAAAGAGAGAAATGATGAAGCTGTGATGGAAGGACCGATAAAATGTCGTGTTGTAAGCGTCGTCAGATACTCAATAAAAGTTTGACAGATATTTATGAAATGAGGCTGTGAACTGATAAGTTCTTGGCTGAATGTATGCGATTGTTCGAATAATATGAAAAATTTTGTGCTAAAAGAAAAAAAAAAAGCGGCAGTTAATAAATGCATGAATTCAGTCTACAAACTGCATTTTCGTTTCAGTTTATAGTTTTCGAATCTTTTCCTCCTCCTTTTTTTTTTTCACCGTTTTCTTTAGTAGTGTTATTAACATGCACTAATAGAATGGATTTGTAAATTGTTCTCGAATGCTAGAATTTCTGGCGGACTTAGAGTGACACGAGACACTGAGGGTGGTGGATGTGCTTTTTGAGCTTGTGATTTTTTTTTTTTTTTTCCCCTTCCACACTGAAGATGAGAAGCTAGGTGAGTTCTGTATGTCTTTAACCCGCCGAGTAAGATAGTGTATTTTAGTGTTTCCGGTAAAATTTAAGTTTTGTTCTTTTCCTTGTCTGTCATAGAAATAGGGTAGGAGTGATTACACTGGACAGTGGCGGTCCTTTCAGGAAGATGGAGGCGGAGGGGGGAGGGGAGGGATGGAAACGGGTGTGGCATTTCTGTATCTATTGAAATGAGACTGTCACAGGTTACTTATCATTTTTTCTGGATTACCACAACTACTGAGCATTTTCTAAAACTTACCTCTGAAAGCTATACAGTAAATGAGGATTTAAATTGCGTAAATATTCCACCGACGTCTACCAGTAGCTTAACGTTCCTAACACGCATTTGTAAATCTGAAAGCAGGCTGTCAAACGCAAGTTAGGTTAGGTTGGATTAAATCTTTGAGTTTCCCATAGCCTTCATACGGGATACACTGATGCGTCCAGTTAAGTAAGCAAAGTATAGTTTTCAGCCGTTATTTATGTAAGAACGTCAGGCTTATAAACTGGCAAGGACGCAGCATAACTCGAGGAGAAAACTGTAGTAACATAAGCATAAAGTCCAAATAACAAACATTCCACCAATATTTCTCAACTTCCAGCATCACCTGCAGCGCTAAGCCAAATTGCTGTGGGTGGTTAGCGGTTAGTGCCACTTTACGCACTGTGTAAAAGCTAGCTTGTAGCGCTTCTTTCTAGGGTCAGAATAGGAATATGGATAAAAAAAATAGATGAGACTGGATGGATAAATAAATAGAGGAAGTCAATGGATTGATAGAAAAACTGAGGAGGATGAGCATGGATGAGTGGATGGATGCTTGGATGAAATAAAATAGGGGAAAGTATGTTCAAATGGATGGATGGATAAATGGGTGGTTGAATTAAAAGGAAGAAATAAGTGGTTAGGAATAAAATAGCTGACAGGCATATTATGATGGATGGTTAATAGTGAAAAAATAAACACAGGTTGGTGAACACGGATGCATGTATTTTCTTATTATTATTATCATTATTATTATTACATCTGTTTCTGACCATTCACAGGACCCCAGCAGTCACCACGCACAGTGGCGTATATAGGTCCGTGGAAAGGGGGGGGGGCCACAGGGGTGAATCCTGAATTTTGTTAAGGGGGGGGGCGAGCGAAGCGAGCCTCTACAGCTGGGGGATCTGGGGGGGCGGTGTAAGCCGCCCCAGGAAAATTTTTGGAAATCAAGCACTATTAGGGGCATTTTGAGGCCTCAGGAGGGATATATTACACTTATTTGATATTCAGTGGCAAAACAATATAAAGAAGTTTAAGTATCTTGGCTGAAACAAAAATGAGCTGTTTGAAAAATGTTTAAATAGGGAATTCTACAGTACCCGGTATGTATAAAAAAAAAAAAAAAAAAACTGGTAGATCATATGCAATTGTTGATTCCTATATTCCTGGAAGCTGCAATATTCATTTTTATATGAAACATCTAAAAAAATAAACTAAAACTCGCATTAATGACTTAGAGAGAGAGAGAGAGAGAGTACTGTATATGAAACATTGAGCAAATTAAACTATAACTCGCATGAATGAAGTTCAGAGAGAGAGAGAGAGAGAGAGAGAGAGAGCTTACTGAAGTCGTGTGAAAGTTGATCAATTGAAATCAAGCAGCCTATTTTTACGGCTGAATTCATTGATTACTTGTATATGTATTTAGATCTGCAGATATGTAGGCCTGCTGGGACAAAAGGGGGGGGTCATGGCTGAGTGCCCCCCCCCCATATACACTACTGACCACGCACGCCAACAGATGATGCCACAAACCCTCACTTGTCACCACCTGGGACCAAAATCGAACACTGCGCACCGTAATAAAGGTAAGTTACGGCTATCCAATCCTCTGTTGATATAGTGGTATTAGCATGTGTTATTAGGAAATGGTGTTTTGTGGAAGATCAATGGATGAATGGATGTGTGGATGAATATATAAGGGAAAATCGGTTCACATGGATGGATGGGTGAATGCATGGGTGAATATTTAGGGGGGAAATAGGTTCAGATGGATGGATGGATGTGTAGGTGAATAGATACGGGGATATAGGTTCAGATCGATGTGTGGGTGAATAAATAGGGTGAAATAGGTTTACATGGATGCGCGGGTGAATAAACATGGGAGATTGGTTCAGATGGATGGATGAATGGACGGATGCATGCTTGAGTGAATTAACAGAAGGAAGTAGGTTCAGATGGATGAATTATATTTGGTTGAATATACAGAGGAAAATGGGTCCAGATAGATAGATGGGTGGATGCTTGGGTGAATATATATAGGGTGAAATAGCTTGACTGATGGATAGGAGCTTCTGTGTTTAATTAAGGGAAACAAATTCAGATGAATGGATGGATGGATGGATGCTTGGGTGAATATCAGGGAAATAGGTTCAGGTGGGTGGATGGATGCTTGGGTGATAAATAGAGGGAATTTGGCTAAGATGGCTAGAGGGGTGGCTTGATATATGGGTTAAGTAGGCTAAATAGAACCGGATGAACAGATTAATGGATGTGCACGTAATCACTTCAGTATAACGAAACATTTTTAATATTTACTTTATAGAATACCGTTTTTAAATACCAACTGCGTATTGTCGCTTTCGTCATGGTCAACAGTTAAAATCCAATATATACTGCAAAGAAAACTGCTATGTCCAGTAATATAATACCCGATAGTCAACTTCGGCAGTGCGTTTTGACACCAATGCTCTTCCTAGGATGATACATTTCTTTTGATGAACCTGGTACAAAGATCCATTTATTTACATACCTCTCATTGCATACCAGTGAAATCAGACTGACCCCGAAATTTATTCAGTTGGTTTAATTCGTCAATGGGTGTTGGTGCTTTGTCGACTACTCCTGCCAATAATATCTGAATAGTTGTAGAGCATAAGCATGTCTTGGATACCGACTTTTTTTTTATTTATTTATTTATTTGCTATGGCACGCAATCCTTTTCTGCGGCCAGTGGATATTATGCTCGCTCGAGGATGTTATAGTTGTTTTGTAAGCAGAAGAAACATGTCGTTATGCAGATATATTCCTGAGGCTCCCTCGTTTCTTGGTAGTATCAGTAAATCTCATGTGGTAAGAAAAAATACGGACTCAGAACAGTGCTTTCATCAGCAGTTCTGGTATCTGGAAGTATTTTTTTTGGATGGGGTGGAGTGGGGAGGAGATCACACTTTTTACCAAGATCAGTACTGTTCGTCGAGGTCAATTCAAAACTTTCCATCAGCTGAGTCTTAATTCTACCCCAAATCACAGACACTTCCACTAGCGGCTGATCTTAGCACCACTGGTTGAAACAGAGTACATCTTGGGAGCGTGAATTCAATGCAGGTGGTTCTTGGTGGGGAGGGGTACATATAGTCCGTTTATTCTACCTTGTCAATGATCCCTACTCCCTTTCAGCTCAGGTGATGGACAGGTTTAGTCACAGTGAAGGGTTAATCCGACTAGTAACCAAGGAGACTCACTTTTACTTACCACTTTTCATATGATGTATAATGGAAGACAGTGACATACGCCCAAAGTGTAAAGTAGACGTAGCCATATGCTGTAGTAAGCGTACTTTTGTCTCTTACTGTACACAGGGAGAATAAAATGTAAAGACATTATCGTAGTGAAGAGGTTAATTAGGAAGCTGGAAAGTCTGGCAGAGAGAGAAAAAGAGAGAAGATGCCGGGAGAATAAGAGGAGTAAGACCGTGAAGGAAAAGGATGGAATAAGTGGAGTATTCTGTACGGTACATAAGGGAGGGCGATTCTCTCTCTCTCTCTCTCTCTCTCTCTCTCTCTCTCTCTCTCTCTCACAATCCGGTTCAGTACTCGGAGCACTTGCAGTCTTGTGCAGAGTTTTTACCTTCTTATTCTTGTTTCTCTCTCTCTCTCTCTCTCTCTCTCTCTCTCTCTCTCTCTCTCTCTCTCTCTCTCTCTCTCTCTCTCTCTCTCGTTCAGTTCTATACTGGTGTCGTTTTCAACTTCAAGCAGTCTCTCTCTCTCTCTCTCTCTCTCTCTCTCACGGCCACGCAGTGCCTCTAGGCGTGTGTAGTAACTCTGGCAACTAGAGCCATCCCATCGTAACGCCTTCATCTGGGTCATTGCCGCACGTCGCTACCAAAATCATTTCTTCCCCTCGTATTCAACATTATTATATTCATTTTTGAGTTTTCGAGGGTTTTATAAAATGTTGTAGTATTTTTTTTTTTTTATTAGTTCTGTGTGGTTCTTATTTTGTGTTGCTTTGCTGGAATATTTCTTTCAAATTTCCATGTTTCCCCAGCCTTATTATTGCAGCATTATCACTGTTGTCCATTTTATTACCGCCCTAGTATCATTCGCCACCATTAATATTATTACGGTATTATTATCGACTGATTATTGTTACGGTATTATTTTTGCGATTATTTTTATTATTATTATTATTGTTATTTATTTATTTTTTATTATATTTGATTTTATTATTTGTATTATTACGGTATTTTCGATTTATTATTATTAATCTTACTTTTTCTAGTACTACTACGGTATTTTTATCGACTGATTATTATTATTATTATTATTATTATTATTACTATTACTATTATCTGCACCATTGTTATTACTTAAAGGATTATTAACACGCTAGGGAACTAATTTAAGAAAAGAAAAATAACAGACCGCAAAAAAGACCTCAGAATAATAAAAATGAGAAATAAGACAAGCATGTACACCTCATATTTTGTCATATGTGTTAGAAATGCGTAAACAAAGATAATTAGTTCAGTAGCTTGCGGGTAGGTGGCGTTGCGGTCCTTTACATATGGCTGGCTTGCGAAATACAGCACAGGCGATGTGATAGGTCGTCAGTATTATTTTCCTATATGTTTTTTCCTTTGTCGACATTTGGAATGTAATAAAGTTAGGTAAGAATATGTTTAGTTGACTGCAATTAACATTATGCAAGTATCAATTACTGGTGATTATATGTCGGGGTATTCTGTAATCTGTACGTATGTTGAAGTACGTGTATGCAGTATTAATTAGTACCTTCTGCACAAAGTGAAACTATTCTTGTCCTGATCTGGTATGTAAACACTCACTCTCCTTTGACTCAGTGCTGAGAATCCTTCGACTTAAGCCAGAACCAGCTTTATTAGTGACGCTGACATTGTATTTACGTACTATAAGAAACTGAACTCCGAACTTGTCAAACGTTTTAAAGAAACTTTGTACCCGCAGCCATTGACTGTCCAGTAGCAGATACTCCGGACTTCGTCCAGACTTATGTCCTCAGAGTAGGTGTTTTGGCCATTTGTGCTCATGTGACGGCTTTGTTAGTGAAATGTGAGTGACAGGTTGCGTAGAGTTGCAGACATGCTCGGAACTCGCTCACTTTACCCATATGTAGCCTACTAGTCGGCGTGAGTTTATGTGTGTGTGAGAGAAGACAGACTGATGTCGTCTGAGCCTCTGAGAAGGCGTTTTGGCCATTTCTTTGCTGCCACAAGCCGTAGCAGGCCACTTCGCCACGTCCCTGGTAGGCCAAGCGGCTTTGCGAGCATAGCGAACGAAGGCATCTGTAGAATACTGAAGTTGTTCCGACCATAAGGAAGATGATAATTACAGTATTAACCATCTCAGATTCCTAGCACTCATTTTTATATAAATGAAATGATTTGGCGTTAGATGGATCAGAAGATTGCTAGAGCTGTCCCGAACCTTGAAAGGGTTAATTGTGGCATACAGGTACAGTATAGTGCTATAATGCAGTGTCTGGCAGCTCTCCGGAAACGCCCTTCCCAGCTATTTTAAAACGTTCCATTTCTTTTCGATTATTATCAGTACTTATGGCCCCGTCATCTAGGTCAGTGCCTTGAATTCCTTCCTATTTCCTTGCCCCCTCCCCCTTTTCCCTTCAGTAGTTTCAGAAGTTGAGCAAGTGGATGGAATTGCTCAACATTGCCTCGACAAGGTTTCAAAATATATATAGGAAATGTGAGGAGTGGCAGGAAGGCAGCGAACCGTGATTTGTAGTACCAGGGTGGTGAAATGGTCGCCTTCAGTGCTGAAATTCCAGCCATATTGGAGAGTGGCTTTGACTAGTAACCAAGGAGATTCGTACCACATAACTAGGGCTCGTCGAAATTCATGCAGCCAAGACAGTATTCATGTTGTGCAACTGCCTAAGCTCCGTAAGATGAAAACAAATCCATCATAGTTAGTTACGTAGGCATGTACTAGACTGGAAACTGAATATGAATAATGATATCTCGAGCAGTGTCCTTTCAGTTTAGCAAAAGGAAGAAACACACACACACACACACACACACACACACACACACACACACACACACACACACACACACAAACTGGTAATAAAAAGCGTGTTTGTCTACAGCGTGACCTGCGTCCAGCCATGTAACTGTCAAAAGCGGTCAAAGAAATGGTCAAGGTGAGCAAAGAAATGGGTGGGACGGGCTGGAAATTTGGTGGGCGATGGGGGTGGGGTAGGAAGGTATACCGCTTTGAAATGGGCTTTGTAATATTGGTGGTTTGAGTGTCTGGAGGGGGTAAAGAAATGGGCATGGAGGACAAACGAATGGATCGGATGAGGTGGAACTGAGATGGTGAGGGGCCACGAGAGTATACGCTGTGAAAATAGGTGCTGTGGGATTAATGTTTTCAATTTTGTTTTGATAGATTTTCAGTAAGAACAAGAATAAAATATGTATCGGTCTCCTCTACCTGTCATTTGGCGATACAGGTAATAATAATAATCAGAGGCGCACATCAGTCTCCACATCTTAATTGTTCTGAACTGCAGTTATTAGCCTCGGAGTCTTACACATCTAGACAAGTAGTATAGAATTGAATGTTTTTGCAGTAATAATAATAATAATAATAATAATAATAATAATAAAAATGGTGATAATGATAGTATAAAATTATCTAAATAAATAATGGAAGAATAATGCCATTTTTATTATATTTTTTCCTTCGTGTCATGATGGATAAGTACCGGGTATGTAGGTCCACATTAAAATATTATCCCGGTCCATATAAACCTGTGTAGTACAAAGACTTACAGTATTCATTATTTTTATTATTATTATTATTATTATTATTATTATGCTATCACCAAACAAAATACGGTTCTAGAGTTTTTTATTTTATTTTTTTATTGGAGTGGTTAGATGTATCCTTCATTAATCCCTTCAGTAACAGAGGTCTTTCCTAAATTGAATAAAATCGTCTGGAAGAAACATAAATAAACCAGCAATATACGTCACCTTCGTCAAGGGGTTTAAGTCATTTCTCTGGATCCATATTATTAACATTCATTAAACATTTAAAACATTATTTACTGATTAAAACATGTAGGTTAAAGCGTTCTCTATAGCTAATACATTTCTTTATCAATTCAGACATTCTCAACATTTTAATACATTCTCTGGAAACAAGTTAAACATTCTGGTTAGCCACACACTAAAATATTCGGTGTAATTCCACATTAAACAGGCAAACATGTAAACAGACAAATATTGCGTCGTTGTACATTAAAGCATTTCGTAGCTTCAAAATAAAACATTCTCAATCTAACTACACATTCCTACATTCTGTGGGTAACTGCACATTTAAATATTCTTGGGCTTGTTATGTGAGTGTGTTCGAGGGGAGGCGAAGGTCAGGCCTGGGGGTCCGTTGTGGCGGCTTTAACACACACACACACACACACACACACACACACACACACACACACACACACACACACACACACACACACACACACACACACACACACACACACACACACACACACACACACACACACACACACACACACACACACACACACACACACACACACACACACACACACACACACACACACACACACACACACACACACACACACACACACACACACACACACACACACACACACACACACACACACACACACACACACACACACACACACACACACACACACACACACACACACACACACACACACACACACACACACACACACACACACACACACACACACACACACACACACACACACACACACACACACACACACACACACACACACACACACACACACACACACACACACACACACACACACACACACACACACACACACACACACACACACACACACACACACACACACACACACACACACACACACACACACACACACACACACACACACACACACACACACACACACACACACACACACACACACACACACACACACACACACACACACACACACACACACACACACACACACACACTGGCTAACTTGTCAGTATATTTCAGGCAGTTTTTCCTTTGTTTTGCTAGTCTTCGAACAGTGGTGGTGGAGAGGGACGCCTTCACGTGGCGGCATCGAGTGCATTAAAGTGGAATGCCCATATATACACAGAATGGGTGATGAGGCACTGGTGGAGATAAAAGTCTTAAGATTGATTCCTTTTGACTGCACGGGGGCCATTGAGGAAGGCAATCATTTATTTTCTAAGTCACAATTTTCCCCTAGAATACGGCCCGCAATAGTGTTACATCTAGGTCCCCAATTGTACTGCTGGGTGTAAGAAAGACAAGGGATAAAGAGAATTTACGTGTCTGAAGGAAGTGAGAGAAGGGGGAGATCAATGAGCTAGAAGGATGCTGTGAATATTTTGAATCACCAAGGTCTAAGCATCCAGGGAGAGAAGCATGTATGTTGCAAGGGAATTACAATGAACTGGTGTGAGGAAGGTCGGTGTCAATGATCTGCAACAAGCAAGGGGTGAGTCAGTCAGGGTAAACCAGGGTGTAATCAGTGGTGCCTAATAGGAAAAGTTTCAAACGTACTTCGGAGTTGACCAGTATGCGACAAGTGAGACAGTACAATGTATCTAATATGAATGAATGAGGTTACTTTCTGCTTTCAAGCACCGTCCCGTTAGGTAACTACCAGCCACCGAGCAGACACACACACACACACTCACACACACACACACACACACATATATATATATATATATATATATATATATATATATATATATATATATATATATATATATATATAGGGCCAACTTACTAAGTACATCTGAAAAAGTTAACTCAGTGCTGGAATTCTCTTTAAAAATCATGAGGCGGAGACAATGAAAAATGATTTTATCATTTAAGTGGCGTACTTTTAGCTTCATATCTTAATCTGCAAACTTTACTTTGACACATGCCGGCATATGTCAGTCACACTAGTAAAAGCTTTCTAAATGAATAAATGACGAATATTAATTCATACCTACATACGTACAGTTTGGAGAGAGAGAGTACTGAAGCTAAGTACAGGTCATCGTATATCACATATAATTGTAAGACACCTCGAGGGTAGTGTGTGTGTGTGTGTGTGTGTGTGTGTGTGTGTGTGTGTGTGTGTGTGTGTGTGTGTGTGTGTAATGGAGTGAGAGTGAGGGTGAAGGTGAGGAGTGGGTGGGGCAGAGTGAGGATGTAAGGGTGTGACTAGATGTAGGGTACAAAAGGAGGATGGGGGTAGGGGAAGAGAAGGACAGGGTAGGGGAGTAGGGGGAGAAGTGAGAGTGAGATGAGGTGTGTGTGTGTGTGTGTGTGTGTGTGTGTGTGAGAGAGAGAGAGAGAGAGATAATGTGTGTGTGTGTGTGTGTGTGTGTGTGTGTGTGTGTGTGTGTGTGTGAGAGAGAGAGAGAGAGAGAGAGAGAGAGAGAGAGAGAGAGAGAGAGAGAGAGAGAGAGAGAATGTGTGTGTGTGTGTGTGTGTGATGGTCCAGTAACACATACATAAGCAGAACAAGGTTACTTAGCGGCTATACCCCAGTTCACTCAACCCCAGTTCACCCCCCCTTGCCTCATCCTCACCCACCTTGACTCAGCCTCACCTTACCTCACCTCACCTCACCTTGCCTCCTTCACCTTGACTCACCTAACCTCACCTACTCTCATTACTGACTCAAATTTTCACATTCTTTTTGCCACTCTGTCTCTGTCTGTCTGTCTGTCTGTCTGTCTCTCTCTCTCTCTCTCTCTCTCTCTCTCTCTCTCTCCCCTTCCATCTCTCCTCCGTAGTCTTTACTTATCATGATCTTCTTCCTTTATTCTTTCATTATTTCACCTCTCCCTTACCTAATTCTCTCTCCTGTCAGCTTCCATCTGCTTCTCGCTTTTATTTCCATTAAGTTACACTCACAATTAACTCTGTTATTCCCTTTCTCTTATATCTTATTTTTCCTTCCTTCCTAGCTTTTGTCTTTGCTTTCCTCCTTCTCTGCTTTCTCTCCTCCCTTCACTATTCCCCTCTTTCCTTCTCTCTTTCCTTCTCCTCCCTCCTGCCGTTCTCTCCGCTCCATTGGTCGACTATCCTGTGTTTTTCCTTCCTTCCTGGTTTCTGTCTTTGCTTTCCTCCTCCTCTGTTTTCTCTTCTCCCCTCGCCATTTCCTTCCTTCCTTCTTTCTTTCCTTTTCCTCCCTCCTGCCGTTCTCTACGCATCGCTGGTCATCCTCCCTCACGTTCTGGGCCAGCATTCCAAAGCCGGATCACGTTCACGACATTACCCCCACCTTTACTAGTTAACTTAGCTGCCCCTCTCCCCATTCATTCTCACATGATGCAATGTCTCTCATGGGCTATTGATGTATCTTGTGGCCGTATTATTAACATTCCCAAGCTCCTATGACTCAC
>NC_137038.1:3760000-3930000 GCF_032717465.1 Coenobita brevimanus
TATCTACTGATCTATTTGTCTATAACCATTCACCTATTTATTTATTTGTCTGTCTATCAACCTATCTTACTGTGTTTATACATTTATCTATCTATATCTATCTAATCTACCTATCTCCATCAGTCTGTATGTCAGTTTATCTCTATCTATATCTATATTTGTCTATCTGTCTACCTATCTATCTACATTATGTCTTCCTGTCTATCTATCTATCTATCTATGTATCTATGGTTCTTTCTATCCCTCTATCTATCGATCTGTCTACAGTGTCATGCTATGTCTGTCTATCTATATCTGTCGGTCAATCTATCTGTCTGTCTGTCTGTCTTTCATTCTGTCTGTCTACCTATCTATCTACTTATATTTGTCTATCTAGTTATCTGTCTATCAGCAGTATGTTTCTGGCTATCAGTCTGTTTGTTTATCTATCAATCTATCTACTTTTGATATCTATTTGTCTATCTATCTTTCCATACATCAGTCTGTCTATATCTGTCTGTCTTTCTATCTATCTGTCATCCATCCATCTATCTATCTGTCTTCAGTTTGTCTTCCTGTCTGTCTGTATGGCGTCTGTCCTCGAGTCTGCTTATCTGTCTGTCTATCTATCTATCCATCTGTCTGTACTTGCCTGTCTGTCTATCTATCTGTCTCTATCTATCTATCGATCCATCCCTCTATGTGAAACCTCCACAGGGCCCCATGTTTCTTGGAAGGATGTCATTAAATCTTGCCAAATCGTTTTCTAAGGCTTAGTTATGTGTGTGTGTGTGTGTGTGTGTGTGTGTGTGTGTGTGTGTGTGTGTGTGTGTGTGTTAAAAATTTGTTTGTGTGGATCTGAATAAATGTGTGTGTGTGAGTGTGCGTGGGGGAGGTGTAAATGAGAGAGAGAGAGAGAGAGAGAGAGAGAGAAAGAGAGAGAGAGAGACGCCCAGATGAAAGGGACGTCAAGTGAAACAAAGAAATGAAGACAGATGGGTGGAAAGATTAATTGAGAGAGAGAAATGTGTGTGTGTGTGTGTGTGTGTGTGTGTGTGTGTGTGTGAGAGAGAGAGAGAGGGAGAGAGAGAGAGAGAGAGAGAGAGAGAGAGAGAGAGAGAGAGATGCATGGTGTGATTAAAAAAACTTATAAATCAAACAAGTAAATGAAGAAAGACAGCGAGTGAGTAAATGAGTACGTATTGGAAGAGAAGAAAGAAAGGATGGAAGCAGAGAAGACAGGCCTAAGGAAGAAAACAAAGATGAAAGCTCGAGTTACACAGATACACAGGAGTGAAGAAAAAATATGGACTAAATAGTGCAAGTTAGAGAGGTTAAAAAAAAAAGTAGTTACATAGGTGAGAAGATATACAAGGAAGGAAACAGAGGGGAAGTTAGGCATTGAAATTGACACACATGGAAAGAAATAAAGTGAGATGAAACACATGCAGGCATATAATATGGAAAGGAATTAAATAAGATGATGAAAAGACAAAATATAACACGAAAGAGAACTAAAATGGTATAAAGACAAGACAAACATATGATAAGGAAGAGAACGAAGTGAGGTGAAGATAGACAGACAGTCCAAGTAACACAGATAAACAAACCACAGCAACCACACGCTATCCGAGCAAGGTGCCTTTGCTCTCGGTTGGATATCATATGTACTTTTTTTTTTTTTAATATATAAATCTTTTTATTTATAAGCTATTTGATATAGATTAGGAGGGCTTTTCAAATCGAAGGGTTTAGGTACAGTCTTCGCCAACGTCTTCACTTGTGATATGCTCTACTAAGGTAAATAATTTCTGATAGTAGCAGTAGTAACACTAAAGATGCCATCAGTGAAAGGAGCTAATAATAATAGAAAATCTTACCATATTCACAAAGGTTAAAAACAAGGTCAGCACAGCAGAAGGCTCTTTCTCACCCATCAATCCCTCCGGGGACAAAAGGTAATGGAAAACAGAAGAACTCATTGTAGATAGAAATTACCTGAAGGAATTTTACTGGAAAGGCAAAAACTATTAATAACCATTAAAGTGCGCTTTGTGAGCGCATGACGAGCGAGCGAGCGCCATATTATTACAGCTTCCCTTGGTGATTTCACCATCAAATAACAGCAAAAGCGTTAATGTAAAATTATAGGCGGAATCTTCGATATTTAATTGCTAGGGCTGATGGGAAAAAGAGCAGTGGTACGACGGAAAATCTCTTGATTTTGTAATTGAGGCGTTCACCGATTAGAGCCGAACGCTCCCTTGGAAAAATTGAGATTCCAAAGGGTTCCTACGCCTTTATGGGTGAGTTTTTAGTCGATACAAAAAATTTATTGAATGCGTCACATGCAGAAAGAATATTAACTGTACTTCACATATGAGTAAAGTTATTAGCTTCTGCTTAGCGTGACGGTCGGGTCGGGTCGGGCCGCTCATTTCCAAACTTAACAGAGTACACATCGGGCTTACGCTTGTAAGAATAAAATTACCCGAAGGAAATTTTACTGGAAAGACAAACAAATAATAAAAATAAAGGTGTTTTTACAATCATGTAGTAATGCCGAACTTAAGTTAATGAACGTACAGTTTTATTTTTTCATAATATTTAGGGGCAATGACAAGCTAAGAAACGAAAAATGAACAGAGGAAGGGAGGGAGGGGTAAATGTAAAATACGATGGAGGGAAAGGAAGATAAAAAAGGGAAAGAGGAGAGGAAAAGGGTAGTGAAAGAGAGTGACCAGAGGGAGAGATGGAGGAAGAATGAAAAGTAGAGTTATAAATTGGGAATGAAAGAGAATGGTGGAAGAAAATAAAGACAAAAGGTGTAAGAACGAAGCAAAGGGAGAGAGAGAGAGAGAGAGAGAGAGGATGTGGTCTAGTGAAAGGAGGCAATTCACTCCTCCATCACGTGACTTCCCTCCACCTTCTCCCACCATCCTTCCCTCTCTCCCTGCCTACTTACGCTAATACTTACAGCCGACAGTCTGCTTACCTGCCTACCTACCTACTTACTTAATAACGTCAGTACTTACAGCTAACAGTCTGGCTACCTACCTATCTAATTATGTCAGTATTTACAGATATTAATATGCCTACCTACCTAAATGTCTACTTACATTAGTACTTACAGCTAACAGTCTACCTACCCACTTGTCTGCTTATGCCAGTATTTACATTTGTCTGTCTACCTACCTACCTACCTACACGCACATACTTCACTGCCTACACACCTGTAGCATTGTTTTCTACCTACCTACCGACTCTCCCATCTACCTACTTACGAGTACACATCCACTTATACTTTCCTTATAATCTCGCCATATCAGTCTATAAATCTATATCTATCTGTTTGTATCTATTTGTCTATCTGTCTGTCTATCCATCTGTCTATTTCTATCTCACCTTATATCTACCTGCTTATGTTTCTTCATCTATGTGTATCTACTGTCTGTCGATTTTTCAGTTCATCTGTGCTATTCACCAGTTAAAATATATCAAAGCAAAATTATAAATCACGATAAAAATGAAAATAAATAAAACTCAACCTACCCCAGTTAACCCAAAATGACGTAAACGTAATCATCCATTTTTACGCCCCAAATAAATTCAAGGGCCGAGGTCGCACAAGGCCGTTAAAAAAAAAGAAAAAAAAAAAAAAAAAGCGAGATTCAGCGATGCCGAACTCACCAACTCCTGTGTTTACATTGGCGGCCATTGTGGGAAACGCTTGAATGGCGGGAAAGTTGTGACGTCATTGTGGCTACTCGGAACTGCTGGCGATTTCTGCGGCATGTCTGTTCTTCATTCGTTTTTTTTTTCTTCTTTTTAAGCCAGATTAATTGCCATCCCCCGCCTTTCGTCTTCGTCTTATTACTTCATTCATTTTCCTCTGCCATTTACCTCTTCGTCTGTAGCCATATTTTCTTTCCCTCGTTTCAGTTCTTTTTGTTTGTTTCTGCTGCTTACACATTTGCCATTTCCCACTTCCTTATTTGCTCAGTTATTTTCATACTCTTATCCACATTATTTACTCCCATTTCCAGTTACTCCCTCCCTTCTATCCTTCCATTCTTCCCGCTTTCCCTCCTTCCTTCCTTCCTTCCTGCCTTCTTTCTTTCCTTCCTTCCTCCTTTCTTCGCTCCTTCCTTCCTCTCTCTCCTCTCCTCTTATCTCCCTTCGCCACAGCCTGTTACGTCACAGACATAAACAAGGGAACATCGCGTGACATTATTTTCCACCGCTTCCCTCCACGTCCACACATGATTACCGAGAATGACGATGCGCAGCGTAAAAATAAAAGGAAAAAAAAAAAAAGAATAGTGATTCAAGGGAAACCAGACGCAGCGGGAAGTGCACCGTTATGATAAGTGGACACAACACGGAAACGGTATTGGAAAAGAGAAAAAAAGAAATAGGATCTCGCGTAATTCTCCATCCTCCGCGAAACTATAAAAGGCTGTATGCAGAAAAATTTAACTACTTAAGCCCGAGTACGTTATTTGTATTTTTTTTCTTGTAATTTGTATGTTTTCTTTTTACTGGTGGCATAACTTGAAACATAACATTGTTTAGCACGTTCTTGGTATTATGTCAAAACTGTTTTCACACGATAGTACTATATTTAAAACGCGATTTGTCCTAATACTACCAATATTATCACTCGATATTTTCAACTTCCTTTAGCCCAAAACTCGCAAGTGGTCAGTTTATCAGATGAACATTTACGAAACACCTATTGTTATTTTGGCGTCATTTAACCTCTTCACTCCCGTGACGTCCTTTGTAGCTTAATGTTAACTCCAGATGATTTTATGCCGGTTATGTGACTGTCGCTGACGATGAGCCTACCTGTGGTGGCACTGTGCACCCTCGGTGGAGCAGCTGCAGCATCTACCAGATAACCAAATCTCCTCTTATTTCCTTGCACCTCGCTGCGGGAAGGACCCTGGCCCGACCCTGGCGGGGCGCTGTCTATTACAAGATGCTGAATTCCTGCACGGTGTATGCTGCGGGAAGGACCCTGGCCCGACCCTGGTGGGGCGCTGTCTATTACAAGATGCTGAATTCCTGCACGGTGTATACATTTATGGCCCCACAAACTCTGTTGCTTACCTGTGGTCGACGGGTCTGTTCGGCCAATCTGCACAAGGTTAAGCAACATCTTCAACAGCGGGAGACTTCGAACTGGCAAAGTTTGATAAAGTCTTTTTCGTCTTCTGTACTTGGAGGCCATTGTAAAACAAATAAAATCATTCGGTAGCAGCAAAAATACATTACAAAAAGGCATCGACATATTGGAGGAGGTTAAATGCACCGAAAGAACATCAGTTACATGATGGAATGTCATGTAGCGGATTCCATTGATAATAATAAGTCATGCTGGACCTTTGTGAGGGGCCTACAACTTCAAAAATGTCGTTGTTGAATGGCAGTAGATAAAGTCAGTGCTCTGAAAAATCTAACAAGTATTTATTTATTTATTTATTGTAAAGTCAGGAATCTTTAATTTAAAAAAAAACTTCATTCTCAATGTTGGTCCATTCTATAGGTTGACCTAGCTGTAGTACTTTTACCTTAACGTGGTCCAGAATCTCGTTCTTTTATTGTTCGTTTCATATACCTAGGTGGCAGAAAAAAAAAAAAAAAAAACGGATCTACATCCTTTCCATGGCACTTCTTTGTGATTGGCATCATATTCTTCTGCTACCGATAATCTATCGTAACGTCTTAGCATTTAGGATGGAGAGATGGCAAAATTTTACGCCAAATTAGAGTAAAAAGACTAAAGAAGTGTGTACCAGAAAATTATGTACAGGGTGACCCAAAATGAATGCAATCCATAGCACTAGGAAGACACAGGGGCATCGCTCCCGGGCAGCAATGGTTCAGCAGGATGGGGCCACCCTACACACTTCAAACCAAACTTTGATGTGGCTGCGGCAACGATTCGGGGATCCACTGATCAGGAGGAGGTGTGACCCTAAACGGTTCTCCATACTCACCCGACCTGAATCCCCCAGATTTCCATCTGTGGGATTATCTGAAGGATCATGTTTATGAAAACCAACCCCAGAATATCAGACCCCTGAAAACAGAAATCACGGCCAACATCAGAGCTATCCCAAGAGAGGAGTGTGTCCGCGTAATTGACAATTTTGCATTCAGGAGTGCCTGCGACGTCGAGGTGGGCATTTGGAACACATTTTGGAAAGGTCATAAAAAACAGACAATTTGAACTGCAGAACCCTAACTTTCAGGACTGTTTTGTTAACAACTCAGCTTAACATGAATGCAAAAATGAACCAAATCTCTTATCATTTGTATATATGACTCACTTGTATGGGCTGCAGTCATTTGGTTGCGGTCAGTTAGCACATGCCTCTTGCTTTTATTTATTTATTTAATCTATTTATTTTATTTTTTATGGGCCGTGAGGTGAACTATGGCACGTAGAGATCATATATATACAGTTCCTGAAGGGCAGGAGATCCTTGAGACCGAGGGACACACACTTTCCGCCAGTGGAGAAATGACTCACCCCCACCCAGGCATCACGCTTGGGTATAATGTGTGTGTGGCAGGATTTTTGCAGTGTACTGTGTAACTTGTTCTGATGGAGGAACTTGCACCTATACACGAAGCTGAATAAAATCGTCTGGTAATAGCCAACACACACACACACACACACACACACACACACACACACACACACACACACACACACACACACACACACACACACACATTTGCGCATCACTCCTGTCATTTCAACCACGACGATAAACAGAGGCGCATCAGTCGTCATTTCAAGTAAAAACAAACACGAATTTCCTCTCATTCACAAACAAAAAGCAACGAACAAACGCACATCACTCTTCAGTTCAACCACGAGGAAAAACGAAAGCCAGTCACTCATTATTCAGTCCCAAAACACACACACACACACACACACACACACACACACACACACACACACACACACACACACACAATCACTTTCGACATTTCCAAGCAAAGTCACCTAATACAAAACACGCAAGGTACACAGTAAAGATGAGAGACCGGCAGGAAAACGAGAGAAAACAGGAACACGAGAGAAAACAGGAAAATAAAAACAGAAAATAAGCGCCTATGAACCGGAAAGAAAGGCCGTGTGGGTCTGGAAACAAAAGTGAATCGTCAAATCAGGTGGGTTGGCACTCTCGCCGACTTTCTCCGCTGGGGTGAGGGGTAAATGGGGTGGGGTAAGGGGAGAGAGGGGGAGAATATAGGGGGAGAGGGGGAGAACCGTATCTAGGCAGAGGGAGAGGTGGAGTGGAGATGGAGGGGGAGTATGAGATATAATGTGGGAGGGAAGAGAATTAAAGTGGAGGTGGAGGAGGATTATGAGGTAAAATGTGGGAGGGAAGAGAATGAAGGTGGAGGAGGATTTTCAAGTAGAGGAGGGAAGAGAATGAGAGATGGAGGGAGATTAAGAGGTAAAAGAAAAAGAGGGAAGAGAGTTGGATATAAAGTGGGGATGAGAGGACGATTAAGAGGTAAGACAGAGGTGGGAAGAGAATTAAGAGGTAAAATGTCAGGGGAGAAGAGGGCTAAAGCCTTCATATCATCTTTTACTTGGCTTCATATTCTCTTTTTTTATATTTATATATTTTTAGTAACGATACTTTTGCGTCAGTTACATACAGGCTACTGAAATGTGTAGAATAAATATCTGAGGAAGAAGTGTTACGATATCTCCGTGGACAATTAAAACACCCTTCGAGGTTGTGGAGGGAAGTAGAGGGTTTATGTTAAATTCTTTCAGCCATGCGAGGGCTATATAAAAGCAGACATCTAGTTTTTGCTAATGTCACAGTCTTCCCAAACACGCCCCGCACGCTCGATGTTATGTCCAGGTCCCTAACTGTACTGCTGCAGGGAGAAGGGGGGAGTCTCACAGTCCCGAGCATCAAACTCTGGTTCATGTAGTTACAAGGTGGACGTGCTAACCAATGGACTACCATCTTCCCAGTGAAGAGAGAATTAAGAGGTGAATGAAGGGAGGGAATAAGACAGTAGGAAAAGGAAGGGGTGAGGCGAATAACCCTTGAGTTCTCTGCATCTTTTAACAGCTTAATTGTAACGCCTATGCATTGTGTTCTGTTGAGGGAAATTGCCAGCAAACATAGTCTTATTAGGAAGAGGGCTATAGCTGGGAAGGCAAGAGGATGGGAGAGAGTTCAGACTTTTCTAGACAGCATTTGTACTTCTTGCCACCACTACACGAATTTGCTCAGCTTTTCAGAGACCCCTCAAGGTACAGTTCACTGGTTATAGCTTGGCGGAGATTTTAGTCCTTTCGCAGCCAATTTCGCATATATAACAAAATAAGAGAATACTGCAGCTGTGCATCCTTTCCATAGCAACTCATCGTGACTAGCACCATATTCTAGTGTTAATCTCTTGTAATAGCTCAGCATTCAAGTTGGAGAGAGGGCAATTTTACGCCTAGTTAAAATGAACAGAGTGTAGTTAATGTAGACTATCATATCACTTCATTTTTAATTCTTTCTCCCTAAACTGACTAACATTGTCTGGTGTGAAGGGATTGGAAGGGCAGGTAGAGGGAAGGAAATGGAAAGGGGGGAGTTGGCTGAAGGGGGTCTGAGAAAGTGTAAACATTAGAACAGAAGAGCACCATCTCTCTCTCTCTCTCTCTCTCTCTCTCTCTCTCTCTCTCTCTCTCTCTCTCAGAAGTCCTCTACTGTTCCACACACCTTTAAACGTCAACATCATCATTTCAGCACCAGCATCCACCGTCCATACTGAATTCATGCTAGGGCTGTCTTATTTTGGACTGATGTAATAGTATTTGGGGGGGAGTTATGACATGCTGGTGGGTCTCGTGGAAGATCAGTAACATGTATTTTGAAGAAATCCTGATCATATTGTTCCCTGCCCAAGCCTAGGATCGAACTTGCTTCCATTCAGACTGCAGGCATATTCTCTAACCACTTGACCATCACCCACTAACAAACTAATATGAATAAATAAATCAATAAATTAATAATAATAATAATAATAATGATAATAATAATAATAAAATAATAATAATAATAATAATAATAATAATAATAATAATAACAATAATAATGCCTTGTTGGCTAAAAACTATCAAATGACTAAAAAAGCAGGAATTCCCGGCAAGCGATGCGGAACAAGAGGTCATCCCGGGCGCCCTCTTCTTCCATCCCAGGTCATGCAGTCTGTGGGGGTGAGGTTTTGCGGATGGATGAGGTCATACAGTGGTGGGGTGAGGTCATGCAATGTGGGGGTGAGGTCATGAAGTGTGAGGGTGAAGTTATGCAGTGTGGGGTGGCGTCATGCAACGTGGGGATGAGGTTATGAAGTGTGGGGGTGAGGTTATGCAGTGTGGGGGTGAAGTTATGCAGTGTGGGATTGAGGTCATGAAATTTGGGGGTGAGTTCATGCAATCTTTGAGTGTTAAGTCACGCATCAATAAAATAAAAGAAGATATTGAGATATTATGTGCAGAATAAATCGCTAAGGAAGAGACGTTACGAAACATTTAATATAACTAAAAATACGACCCTTAAGAAGCTTTATAAATACATGTCCTGACCTCTGACCCCGCCATCTCGCTTGTGTCACGCATGCGCTTCTCGTGCGGACATTTCGTCATGGGGTAAGAAGTGTGTGTGTGTGTAAGAGAGAGAGAGGGGAAAAGAAAAAGAAAATGTGTGTGTGTGTGTGTGTGTGTGTGTGTGTGTGTGTGTGTGTGTGTGTGTGTGTGTGTGTGTGTGTGTGTGTGCAAAGTGTTGCTGAGGAAGAACTAACTGTAGGGGAGCAATAATATTCTCTCTCTCTCTCTCTCTCTCTCTCTCTCTCTCTCTCTCTCTCTCTCTCTCTCTCTCTCTCTCCCTCCTTACTTTCACCTCTTGTGGCAAGATTATATTGCATTAATTTTTTTGTTTTGTTTTCCCTACTTTCTCCTCTCTCTCTCTCTCTCTCTCTGAAGAGCTAGAATTGACCCCTTAAGTCCGAGAGCGTGTTTGCTTTATTTCATACAGCCACCAGATGAACTTTTGGAGCTTAGAAAAATAACACACACACTTAACGAAGAGGTTAGTGAAGGCTTTCTAACCCTTCAGGTAGGGAAAGTCTCTTCGAAACTCAGTACAAGTGTCAGAGTAAGAAAAAAAAAGAAAAGAAAAGAAAAAGTAACAATATTGAGGGTGAGCTGGAATTATGGCTAGAAATTAAATTAAAACGTAGTACAGTCCTAGAGAGAGAGAGAGAGAGAGAGAGAGAGAGAGAGAGAGAGAAAGTAACGGCAGTATAAATCATAAAGCAGAAGCCTACAGGACGCCATCTTGAATCGGGGGCAGCCAATCACAGGCTTTGTTTACATTAGGCTCAGTGGCCAGCTCAGGGACTCAAAGATAATGGAGATTAACAGTAGATCGAAAACTGCTCTCTCTTGCACGCATCTTCAAACAGTACCCTTGGCAACCCTCTAAAGGCCGGGACAACTCTCTTTTTTTTTTTTATTCCAGGCTCCTGGGACCCATTTTCGGCTGAATAAAATCGTCTGGCGTTAGTTGGAATAGAGTACTGGGGTTGTCCCGTCCATGGGAAGGTTAACAGAGCAATACTTCAAAGTCAATAGCACTGTTTAACAAGATGAAAGCAATCTGATACGCATGGCTACACACACACACACACACACACACACACACACACACACACACACACACACACACACACACACACACACACACACACACACACACACACACACACACACACACACACACACCTGTAAAAAAAAAGTCCCGTTATAACAGCGGGAGTGTAGGAAAGGACTATGTTCGTGGGTGTGAGCGAGAGTAGGCAGTTGAGAAATTCTCTCTCTCTCTCTCTCTCTCTCTCTCTCTCTCCAGTCCTTCTACTGTATATAGCTACTACTTTCACACTCTTCTAACCACACTCACAATCTTTATCCAACCCAAATATCCCCACCCCCTTCTCTCTCTCTCTCTCTCTCTCTCTCTCTCTCTCTCCACCCCTACCCCCCTGAGCCTGAGATGAAGAGAGGGGGTGAAAGGAGCAGAGTTGTTCAAGGTGAGACGAAACTCCCCCTCCCCCCTCCTACACCACCTCCAACTCCACTCTCTTGCCTACATACCTCACATCTCCCCACATACATTTTATACTACTGTTATTAAGACTTCTAACGCTACTTCTACAACAACAACAACTGCTACTGCTACTATCACCACTACTACTACTACTACTACTACTACTACTACAGTCTACATTACTCTCATCCTGTCTCTTCTCTTTATACTTTACAATTATCATTACTGTTACTACTGCTACTACTACTACTACTGCTACTACTGCTACCAACGTACTTCTGATGCCCTCACCCTTAATACGAATATAAGTGTTACGGTCACAGTGCTTTGGTTTATATATATATATATATATATATATATATATATATATATATATATATATATATATATATATATATATATATATATCCAACTCAACATAAGCTAGAAAGCCCGTTCTCGAGGTCAGGTACTCACAACTACTATCGAGCCAGTATCTCCTTGAACAGCTACCGCCACTGCTACGGTGTTACTGCAATTCCTCCCATCATCTCACTGCAGCTACTACCTTACTACTACTACCACTACTACTACTGTCACTATTTACTTCAAGTACCATGTAAAAGCCAACATCACATATACCACAAAGACTACTAACGCTACGAATAACTGTAGTAACGGCATTAGTAAGCATAATGATAACTGTTCTTATAACTGTAGTAGTAGTTGTAGTAGGTGTGATGAGTTTTGTAGTGAACTGACAAGGCATGGTGCAGTGGTGGTGATGGTTATGATATAGTTGTAGTGGTTGTGAATGTACTGGCAGCGATGGTGTTTGTGGTAGTGATGGTGGAGCACGTGATGGTGTATGGTAGTGATGATGGTGTGACAGTGGTGGTTGTGGTGGTAGTGTGGCAGTGGTGGTTGTGATGATAGTGGTGGTAGTGTGGCAGTGGTGGTTGTGATGATAGTGGTGGTGGTGTGGCAGTGGTGCTTGTGAGGGTAGTGATGATGGTGTGGCAGTGGTGCTTGTGACGGTGGTGGTGTGGCAGTGATGATTGTTGTGGTAGCAGCAGTTGTGATGGTAGTGACGGCTGTAATGGTAGTGGTAATTATGGTGATGGTAGTGGTGGTCATGGAGGGGATCTAGTGGTTGTGGTAATGGTAGGGATTGTGGTGACGACTATTTAAGATCCCTTGTGTTCAGTGAGGGATTATTTTATTTTATCCTTGCTATTTACAGACGATTTTATTCAGCTTAGGAGAGATTTGCGAGCTAGTGAGGGTAGATCTAGCCTGCATTAACCCCTTCATTACACTCCTACAGTTCTTTCACCTTAACTTGGCCCAGATTTTCGTCCTTTTGCAGCTTATTTCACGTAGCTCAGTGGCAGAAAAGGGCAATACCACGGCTCTACATCGTCTCCATAGAACTTTATCGTGACTAGCATCATATTATAGGGTTGATCTCATGCTACAGCAGACTGTAGGTGGAGAGAGGGCAATTTCTGGCCAAGTGAGAGTGGCGGAGGACAGGGCGACATGGAGGCGATTTGTTTATGGCTACCCCTTACGGGTTTAAGGCGTCTGGCAATAGATAGATAGAGAGTAAAAGAATTATAGGGGACTTTCCTTACAAAAATACAATGGAAAATGCATCACTAAAATCAAGAGGTTAATTATAGAGGTTGTAGCTGAGATGGTGCAGTGGTATGTGATGTAGTGATAGGGAGGGTGATTGTGTAGTTGTGGTGGTTATGGTATGTGGTGTCAGTGGTGGTGATTGTTGTTATTTTGGTACTTGTGGATTCCTGTGGTAGTTGTTCTTCCCTTGATACCTGCTGCGATAGAGGTAGTGGTATTAATCTCTTTTGTTGCTGTCGTTCTTGTTTGTTTATTACTGTCTGACCCACTACTTTCTCCTCCTCCCTCCCCTCTGCTCCTCATTTCCGCTTTCTTCCATCCCCCTCCCTCCTTCTCCTCTCTTCTCTTTCTCCTCCTCCTCGCTCACCTCCCCCCTCCTCCTGTCTTTTCTTTCCCCTCCTCGGTCTTCCCTCCTCTTCCTCCCCTCATCCTCTTTCCCCATCCTTCTCTTCCTCCTCTTTTCTCCCTCCTCCTCCTGCTCCTTTCTCTTCCCCCTCCTCCCTCCCACATTCCCTGTACTCTGTTTCCCTACCCCTTCCTCCCTCTTCCTTCGCCTCTCTCTCTCTCTCTGCCTCTTCTCTTCTCTTCTCTCCCATCCCTTTCTCACATATCCCCTCCAGTCTCCTGTCTCTCACCCTTCCACATTAGAGTTCCCTCTATTCCCAATTATCTTCTCTTCCTTTCTTCCCTCTCCTCACCTCTCTTTCTCATTTTCTTTCCTTGTCTTCCTTTCTCCCTCCCCTTTAACTTCTGCCTTTTTCCCTCCCTCTTGTCTTCTCTTCCTCCTCTCTCTCTCTCTCTCTCTCCCCTCTCCCATATTTCATACCCCTCTCCTTCCTTTCCCTTCCCATTTATCCCCTCCCGTCACCTGCACCCCCATTCACTTTCTCTCTCCTCCTCACCTTTTTCCCTCCCAGACTTTCTCCTCCCCTGCCCCCCTCCCCTCCATGGCACAGGGGGGAATGACTTGACCAGCTAGATAACACTTACCACACCCACATCACCTGCACACACACACACACACACACACACACACACACACACACACACACACACACACACACACACACACACACACACACACACACACACACACACACACACACACACACACACACACACACACACACACACACACACACACACACACACACACACACACACACACACACACACACACACACACACACACACACACACACTGTAGACATACTTTGCAGACAAAATACGTTCCATCATTTCCCCGGAAAAATGCTTCTTTTAAACAGTGTCAAAGAAATGCCAGTATCAAGGATGGTTCATTTCGAGATACCTGGATTTACTGCATTTGAAAAGCCGGGTCATAGGCAAAGGGAAAAGTACTGTAACTGAGGACGACTGCTCCAAGGTTGATTATACCCTGTTTACTCTAACTTGGCCTAAAATTGCCATCCCTCCTTCTTGAATACTGAGTTGTAGCTGATTTTTTAAGCCAGAATAAGATGATAGTCATGAACATGTGCTATGGAAAGAACGTAGAATCACGGTATCATCTTACTTTGGCACTTTGCTATGTGAAATTAGATGCGGAAGGACAAATATCTGGATCAAGCTAAGGTAAAGGAAGTGTAGTTGTTGTCATGAACGACTGAGCATACCGGGTAACTCATGCAACACAGAACTAGACGGAAATGGCTTAAGAGTGTAAATGTACAGAAGTCAGCAAATTACAGAAGCAGTCACCATGAAATACCTTACCTAGCTCCTGTTCACACTTACACCCAACATCACCACACACCCACCTGGAGAGAGACAAAGTATAATTAATGAAGGCAGGTGGGGTTATGCGCTGCTGGCTGCAACAGTAAGAGATGGAAGTGGATGGGAAATAGGGGTGGAGGAAAGGAGGAGAGGGAGAAAGTTGAGTTAGGGGATAGGAGGCGAAGAAAGGAGGAGGGAGGAAGGAGGAAATGAGAAGGATTAGGTGAGAGGGATGCGATGTGGAGAAGAGAAAAAGAGGGGGAAAGAGGGGGTGAAAGGAAGAAGGAATGGATGAGGAAAAGGAGGGGTGTGGGTGAGGGGATGGGCAGTGAGGGAGAGAGGAAGGGAGGAAAAAGGAAGGTTTGGATGGGAGGATAGGAAGTGAGAGAGAAAAGGGGAGGTGAAAAGGGAAAGTTGTGGATGAGTGGTGAGGATGGAGTGGAAAATCATAGGAACGAAACTGGAGTGCATGGGAGTGAGGAAGTGGGGTTGGTAGGGTGCATGACAGTAAGGGTGAGGGTGGGGATGAAGGGTGATAGTGGGGTGGAAGTTGATGAGAGAGGATAACGGGGTGCATGAAGGAGGGGGTGAGGAGTGAAGATGGGTGGGAAGTGATGGGGAGGATAGTGGAGTACATAAGAAAAGGGGTAAGGGCGGGGGTAGGAATGAGGGTGGGGTGGAATATGATTGAGGGGGGGGATGGTGTGGTGCATGAAGGTGAAGGGTAAGAGACTGAAGGTGGGGGTGAAGGGTAAGGGTGGAGGAAACGAAGGAAAAATGTGGATTGGGAGGAGTTAGGATGAGGGCAGAAGGTGAGGTAAGGGCAGGAGGGCAGGAAGTGAGGGGTTAAGGTTAGGGTGTGGGCAGGGGGGGGGGTGAGGGTGGCGGCAAGTTAATATAATATTCAATACATTCAATACATGGAAAATAATTACCTGCAAAAAATGTGTCAGTCATCAATATCACCTTCGCCTTAACCGTATTTCCTACTGGTAAATAAGTTGGCAGGATCCAGGAACAAGAAATGGAAACACAACACTATTACGTGAAAAATAAAAAATGCGCAGTGAAACGAGCTATATATATCCATTCATCACTTTAGCCTTCGAAATTCTCAGTCCAGCCACACAAACAAAATCTTTCCACATTCGCTTCATTTGATTAAGTCGGTCTCACAACACCTGGCAAGTTGAAAAAGAGGGTGGAGTCCTTGTCATGCGTTGGGGACAGATATTCAACTAAAATTTCACCTCTTTTCGTTTTCCTCTGCTCGCTGATACACCTAGGCTAAGCTGAGCAAGGCTTGGTATATTTCTCTGTCCATGTCACCTCTTTCCAGTTTCCCCTGCTCGCTAATACACCTAAGCAGAAGAAGGCTTGGTACATTTCTCTGTCCATAGATGATTTTCTTTGATATGCTGGGTCAGGGTAGTAAGTAACGGACAAGTTCTGGTGTGAAGCAGACGCAGTGGAATAGTAGGTGAACTTTTATCTCGGACAGGACTGCTTTATGCAAACTTCATTCACAGATTTTCATAATTTCTCCTCAGTTTCCATACCGTAGCTACTTTTTTTTTTTTTTTACTCACACTTTCCCTTACCATATCCAGTCTTCTTGGCCTCTCACTCACACTCGTACCCACCCACTCTAGAGCAACGACACCTTATGTATTTTTCCCACCAGACGATTTTACTCAGCTTAGGGAACATCACATTATTCTTACCTGCCCACATGTACTCATATATATATTTTTTCACCAATGACAACCTTGAATTTTGAATATCGCTTTACATATCTTACGCGTATCAGTTATTTCTTCATCCACAACCTTGAAAATATAACATAGTCTCCCTCGTTTTTGTGAATCAATTTGTTTTTCATTGACAACCTTGGAACTAACAGTGATTTAGTACTGAGGCAATAAAAGCACAATAGGTAATAAAACAAATGAATGTCGTACGCTGAAAGTGACACAGGGTCAGTAATAACAATAAAGAGCAAGGAGGTGGTCAGTCAAGGAATTGGTACTTACACACACACACACACACACACACACACACACACACACACACACACACACACACACACACACACACACACACATTAAAATTAACACAAACGCAGATAGACATTTCAACCATACATCCTGTTCACGTACATTGGCTCGTACACACACATACACACATCTACACACATAAAGGAAGAAACAAACAAACAAATAATGACAAGAAGGCACTGAAGAGTCACTAATGGTGGGAAAGGAGCGGAGAGAGAGAGAGAGAGAGAGAGAGAGAGAGAGAGAGAGAGAGAGAGAGAGAGAGAGAGAGAGATTCCATCATTCCCACGTCAGTTCAGCCTTCATGCACGCTTTCTTCACTCTGCAATTGAGAATAGAATAGCGAGGAGGGGAATAATGATGATGATGATGATGATACGGAGAAGTAGGTGGAATCTGATAATACTGATAGCGGTAAAATGTGAAGGGGAGAATAATAATAACATATTGAAAAAAAAATATTAATACAGAATACAAAACTAATGGTAAAGATGAAAAGACAAGGTGGGAAAATCATGTCAGTAGAGGTGAACAGAGAAAGAGGTGTTTGATGGGGAGAAGCGCTTCCATTCCCGTTGCAACCTCATCTAGCATTTAATAATCACTGAAGGTTGCACCCCTCATTGCACAGCCCTTTCGATGTGCACGCCAATCAACCAAACTAATTTTACTCTAACTTGGACTAAATTTACCATCTTTTCAGCTTGAATGCTTCGTTGTGACAATCGATTAGCACTAGAGTATGATGCTGTTTAATAGAAGTGATAGAGAAAGGATGTAGAGCCGTATTAATGTCTATCTCTGCCACTGAACTACGTGAAGTAAGCCGGAAAAGGACGTATATCTTGGCCAAGTTTAGGTGAAAGGACTATTTTTCTAACGGTATGGTTCGGATCCACTTGGTACTTTTTTTTTCTTTTTTTTGGGGGGGAATATGTTGTTGGAAGGACACAAGGCAAGAGTGAGAGCAGTGGAAATGAGTTATTTAAGAGGAGCCTGTGGAGTCACGTGGAGAGACAGGCTGACGAATGAGGATATAAAGGAGCGTTGTGGTGTGGATGTGGATGTGATAGGAAGCGTTAGGAGGAACACACTGAGGTGGTTTGGCCATGTGGAGAGGATGGAGGGCGAAAGACTGACGAAGAGAGTGTATGTGAGTGAGGTGGAGGGGGGAAGAGGGAGGGGGAGGCTGAGGATGAGATGGAGGGATGGGGTGGAGAGGTATATGAGAGAGGGGGGTGTGAGTTGGGAGCAGGGCAGTGAAATGGCGGGGGACAGGGCGACTTGGAGGCGATTTGTTTGTGGCCACCCCAAACGGGATTGAGGCGTCTGGCAATAGATAGATAGATAGATGTTTCGGGCATAAAAGGAGCGGGGTCAAGGGCGGTGCTGGACCCATTCAGAGTACCAACCCATGCTGAGCCACGCCCACTTGGTTTATGGTTTGGCTGTACAGTACCAGTTGTTACTTCATAAACAATTGCACACGAAAGTTGGTAGTTTCTGCTGTGGAAGTATACAGTCATGCTTCGGTAAAAGGCAGGACTTAAAATTCAAAATATAGCTTCGATCCGCCTCCATCAATGAAAGTGCTTGTGATAAAGGTGATGATGATGGTGAGACGTTGATGATGATGACTGATAATAATAATAATCATCATCATCATCATCATCTTACGATAGCAATGAAGAAAAGCAGATGAAAGTTAAAATTACCTTATGATAATGATGAGCATTTTAACAGATCATTATAAATGGACCTACCTCATAATAATGCTGCTGCTGCTGCTGGTGATGATGATAATAATAAGATGAAGATTTGGATGATCATACAGTAACGATGGCAGTGATGAAACTAGAAATGATGCTGATAGTGACAAAGTTAATGCCATCACAGGAGCTATTATTTATTATTTAAAGATAACTAATAAAGAGAGATGGAAATTTAAATGACCTCAGGGTAATTATTAGAAAGATGAAACTGCTGATGATATTAATGACAAGGATAATGACACCAATGAAGGAATATTACATCATTGCCTCAGTGTAGTATTAGCCTTAAATACACACAATACCAAGAACATCCACTGTATTTTTAGGCCATCTTTTTGTGGAGGCTGCGGATGATAGATACAAAGGGATAGAAACATGGATAGGTAGGTAGATATAGACGCATTCTCTCTCTCTCTCTCTCTCTCTCTCTCTCTCTCTCTCTCTCTCTCTCTCTCTCTCTTTCTAAGTGGTCAAGGGCGGGGCAGTACTCACGACCGGCCCGGATTCCTCTCCATTACTTTTGATCCCCCTCCCCCCTTTCTCTCCCTCCCCCTCCCCCTCTCCCTCCCTCCCTCCCTCCCTCCACCTACACATACCTTCCTTTTTCTCCCCTTTCACCATGCCCCTCCTTCCTCCTACCCCCCCACACACTTTTTTCCTTCCTTCTCCCTTCCTATTCCTCCTCCTTCATTTCCTTCATTTACCCATACCCCATATCCTCTCTCGCTCCCCTCTCACCCTACATTCCCCCCCCTCTCACCCTATCTCTCACCCACTCCTCTACCAACCTGTACCTCTCTCTCTCTCTCTCTCTCTCTCTCTCTCTCTCTCTCTCTCTCATCCCTTCCCCCTTCTCCCTTTACCCACATTTCTGACCAGCCTCTTCCCTTTCTTCCCCTCCTCTTCCTCTTTCTCCCCTTCCTCTCCACTCCTCCTCCCCCTCCTCCCATCTACTTCTCTCCCTCTCCTCTTCTCGTTCTCCCCTTCCTCACCACCACTGCTCCCTCGTACTTCTCTCCCCTCCTCTTCTCTTTCTCCGTTTCCTCTCCACTCCTCCTTCCCCTCCTTCCATCTGCTTCTCTCCCTCTCATTTTCTTTTTCTCAACTTCCTCCCCACTACTCCTCCCTCCTCTTCTCTTTCTCCCTTCCCCTCCACTCCTCCTCCCCTCTCCCACTTCTCTCCCCCCTTCTCCACCTCTACCCCGGTCAAGGTATCGGATCCTTTGTTCATAGTTGCCATAACTTACCCCTATCAGACATTTATGAACCCACGTACTTGTGTCTAATATTTTCACCCTTTATTTCCCTCTACTTACATAATAAACATTCTTTACTTTCCTCTGCCAGCTCAGTAAAATCGTCTGGTGTAGCAGAAACGAATGCTTGACCTCACCAGACGATTTTCTTCCCAGGTGCAGGAAAACCCACATGTGTGAATTATTTTTTTTACGTGACAAGCAAGACAGCACACACGGTCGAGGTGAAAACTGAGTATCCCTCGGCGTGTATTCTCTTCATTTAACTCCTTTACTCTGATGACATGGCTATATTTTTATTATATTTATTTTCCTATCTATTCCACTGCGTTCACTTCACACTTAGGCACGTCCCTTACTCTCCACCCTGACGCATCATGTCAAAAAGCATCATAGACGGGAAACTTTACAGACCTATCTCATAACAAACCTATCTCAGCGAAGGACTGTAAGCCAGGAGAGAATAGATGAAGAGGTGAAACAGTCAAAATTTAATCCCCAACTGCACGTAACCTACATCAACTCCCCGCAGATCTCCACTCAGTGAGCGTGACACCAGTGGGTATTACACACTCACCAAGCATAACCCACACCTCACGCAACATATGTACGAGTCAGCATCCACCCCACTGACATCATAACCTACTCACTGACCCCAGCAAAGATTCAAGACCGGCGGTGCTACCTGGTGTTCCTCGGGTTAGCCAAAAGACAGTTTTTTATTTTTTTTTATTTTTTTATGCAAGAGAGAAGGAACCAAAGGCCAGGAGCCCGCAAACCGTTCCTTGAAGAAAAAAACAAAAACAATACAAAAAAGAGCCAAACTCAAGATCCGTTCATTTCGATATGCCTGGACACACTGCGTTTGAAAGACTGGAGATCATAGGAGGTAGGAAATACAGACAGAGGGAGACAGTTCCAGTTGGTGCAAAAACCCTCTAATACATTCATTTATTTGGGAAAACTTTGAATAATCTCTTGGAGTCGTCGGAATTGAAGGCTGCATCCCATCTCCAACACTCATGTATAATTCCTGCGCTTACGAAATTTCATTCCTTTATCTTGAAAATTGTGGATATTGTGTCGGAAGTGGAGGACGGGGATGTGACTCCTCCCCAAGTTCCCAAATGCGGTTCGTGTGATACCTACAACCTGACTGAGACTGTAAGTATATTCACAGAAAATTCCAATCCTTTTTCTTGAAAGCTGTGGATATATTTTTGCCGTTTCGGCATTAGGGATGTTGGGGTTTGTGCCCGTTCACTGAACCTCCAAGCGTCAGAGTAAATTACTTTCGCTTTTGTCTAGAGCGGCGTTTCCCAACCTGGGGGACGCCCTCCCGGGGGGGCGTTTAAGATTGCTAGAGGGGACGTGGCGTAATCAAAGTTGAATATAGGGCTAGGCCATTCAAATGCATACAGGGTATTCCCAAAGGTATGTACGAATGAGAAACTTTGATAGGAAAACTTCACAATCGTCATTTCGAGCAGCCACGTGTAGTGCTGCCATCTAGCATCTTAAGCATCCATCTGGAACGGATAAGAACATTGGTGTTTAGGCGTCAGAGGGGTGGGGGGGGGGCATAATGAATTCAGTCTTGACCAAAGGGAGGCACTGTGCTAAAAAGGTTGGGAACCCCTGGTCTAGAGTCATGCACAATTTTGCCATTCTCTGCTGAAAAACTGTAGATAATTTTTTGCTTGTGGTCAGAATCAGGGTCTGTGCTTCCTCCCGATCTGCGCGCTGTCCATTTGATATTCCTGACCTTCCCCTGGACCATATCCAATTCACACCTATGCAGATATTGAACACAGTAGCTTGAAAAATGGTCTTGCATGGCAGAAAACAAACGGACAGACAGACATTGTGAAATATTATATAAATTTTATCAATCTTCTTTCCTGAGATAATAATAATAATAATAATAATAATAATAATAATAATAATAACAATAATAATAATAATAGAAATAAAGATAATAATAATAATAATAATAATAATAATAATAATAATAATAATAAAAATAATAATAATAATAATAATAATAATAATACAGTAATGATAATAATACCGTGACTGTAATAATAAGTCTGTGGCAGTTAATATCCAATAATAATACCCTAACAGTAATAATGTGTCTATGGCAGGTAATATCCTCCGTGACAGAGCTAATAATTACAACAGGTGAACTTTGCAGACGAGATCAAGGTAGCCTATTTAACCAAGATTCCAGCGCAGACGTTCTCAATTACTCTTCAAATTCACCGAGCATCGACCTGTGACTCAGTGCATCGTCAGAGGAAAGGTGTGCACAGTATCGCGGCCAAACCACCTTATATATAAATTCCTTTTGAAATTAGTGAGACATACAAAGACAGAGACAGAGAGAGACATGCAAAGACAGAGACAGAGAGAGGCATACAGAGACATAGAGAGTGCGATGTGCGAAATACCTACTTCACTCCAACAACGTATTTTTTCTTCTGATTTTTACTATAGTTTGTTCATCTAAACTTGGCAGAAATTTTCATCCCCTTTGCAGCTTTTTTCCTATAGCTAAGTGGCAGAATCAGGCAGCATTACGACATTGCATAGCACTTCTTCGTGACTAGCGCCATATTCTCGTGTTGGTGTCTTACAGTCCAGCATTCAAGATAGAGAGATGCCAGTTTAATACCTAGTAAAAGTGAACAGTTTATAGTTATACTTTAATTTTACCCTTCAGTTTTATTTCATTTTGTCCTTGGTAACTCTAGACGACTTAAATCAGCATACTAGAGTTTTTTTTCGAACTGAAGTGGTTAGATACATCCTCCATTAACCCCCTTCGCTGTACTCATTTTACTTTAACTTGGCCCAAAATATTCAGTCTCATCTTGAATGCTGAGTTGTAGGAAGATGTTAACCCTAGAATATGATGCTAGTCACGAAAAAGTGCCCTGAAAGGATGTAGAGCCATAGCATTATCATTTGCTGCCACTGAGATACGTGAAATAAGCAACAAATGGACAAAAACCTGGGCCAAGTTAAGGTGAAAGAACTGTAGCCAAAGGAAAGTGGAATAAAATCGGCTCGTCATAAAAAAGGCAAACTAAATACATTGTGTGTGTGTGTGTGTGTGTGTGTGTGTGTGTGTGTGTGTGTGTGTGTGTGTGTGTGTGTGTGTGTGTGTGTGTGCGTTTATGTGTGTGTATGTGAGTGTGTGTGTGTGTGCAGGTGTCATAATTCCCATGAAACCCGCGAGTCATACTAATTTCCAAGGGGCAAGTCACGAGCTGGGTGTCCGATTAAGTCCACATGATACTAAAGGCGACTCGAAATACGGGTCATTCGGGAAACTGCCTTTTTTCGTGGTTACTGATACGAGTATGCACATGACGCCTTACTGAAATTGGATGCTGGCCTCTGATTAAAACCTGAATAGCGAAAGGGAAAGCTAGGCCCCATTTTGCGTGTGTGTGTGTGTGTGTGTGTGTGTGTGTGTGTGTGTGTGTGTGTGTGTGTGTGTGTGTGTGTGTGTGTGTGTGTGTGTGTGAAGGGGAAAGCTAGACTCCATTTGTGTGTGTGTGTGTGTGTGTAAAGAGGAAAGCTAGACTCCATTTATGTGTGTCTGTGTGTAAAGAGGAAAGCTAGACTCCATTTGTGTGTGTGTGTGTGTGTGTGTAACGCCTGTCATTATTAACCCGAAATTTTAATCCTATGACTTGTATTATTTCTTGTTTCTACCAAAGGATTTAACTTAGCTTAGGAAAGACCTCCCGTATGGGATTAAGGCAGCATCTAATCCGTCCACTTTGAAAAATCCCCCCTAAGCTTAATTAAA
The DNA here is from genome assembly GCF_032717465.1 of Coenobita brevimanus. Taxonomy (NCBI): domain Eukaryota; kingdom Metazoa; phylum Arthropoda; class Malacostraca; order Decapoda; family Coenobitidae; genus Coenobita; species Coenobita brevimanus. Next base: position 3,783,398 of record NC_137038.1, read on the forward strand.
TCGCCTCGAAGCAGTTAGAATTAATCTGAAAATAGGTCGTCGGAATGAAAGGTTTACACATGAGTTGTCTGAATCCTACATTACAACACAGTCAGCACTGATACAAGGGTCATGTGGTTGATAAGCTCGTAAAAATAAATAAATAAATAAATATAATCTTGTGTGTTGTGCATATCTTTTTAATATCAGTATAATTTTGCATCAGGAACGCACAAGAAGATAATTCAATGCTCGATGATTTTTTTTTTTTTTTTTTTTTTTTTTAATGGAAGGAAGGAGGAACCAAAGGCCAGAAGCCCGCAAACGTGTTCCCTCCAAGAAAAAAAATAAAAATATAACAGAGCCAAATTCAAGATCCGTTTAGCGGCAAAACTCTCATCCCTTTTCCGTCCAACTCTCAAATGCAAGAGTTAACCGTTGCTCCAAGTTCTTCATGTATGCAACAGGTCATCTCAGGAACTGTCTGTCTCTCTCTCTCTCTCTCTCTCTCTCTCTCTCTCTCTCTCTCTCTCTCTCTGCATTTCCTACTGCCTATGACCTCCAGTCGTTTAAACGCAGTGTTCCCAGGCATCTCAAATAAACGATTCTTGAATTTGACTGTTATTTTGTTTTTATTGATTTTTTTTTTATTGGACTGAACAATCTTGCGAGATTCTGGCCTTTGGTTCCTTCTTCCTTGCATAAAAAAAACTCATTGACCTTAATCCCCCCTCCCCCCGCCTCCTTGCGAGCACTGGCATACGATCCCCGGCTTCTCATTGGCTGATTGCAGTGAGATCCGGATATTAGCAACATCCGTATGGTATTACTGCCTTGGCTTTCGTGACTGTGGAGGGGTAAGTTCGGTTATAGTGCTGAGGGGAGAGGGTGGGAGGAAAAGTTCAGTGACGGAGGAAAGATGGAAAATCTGGAGAAACGGAAGACGAAACAAAAACAAAATGGAGACGAGAGAGAGAGAGAGAGAGAGTGTGTGTGTGTGTGTGTGTGTGTGTGTGTGTGTGTGTGTGTGTGTGTGTGTGTGTGTGTGTGTGTGTGTGTGGACTTTCACATGCAAAATGCTCTCACAACAATTACCCCTTAATAGGCCTAATTCTTCCTTTGGCAGCATGGGGAGGGGCAAGTAATAGGTCTCTCTCCCCCGAGGATGATTATAGTAGGTTAACAGAGAGAGAGAGAGAGAGAGAGAGAAGGGGGGGGTAAGGCGGGTGGCAGGAAGATTGATGATGATGAAAGAACAGAAAATCCAGTAAGTATGGAAAGATCGTTCATCACGCAACCACTTTCACTCCTGTTTGCAAATGTTCAGCAGGGAGGGGAGGGGTGTACATTCCCAGGCGTCTGCGTGGAGGGGGGGGGGGACGAAAAAGGTGGGTAAGGCAATAACGTGGATGGAAGGGAATAAAGATGAACAGGGAATGAGACGGAGGAGTGGAAATGGAAGAGGGGCGGGGAGGATGGGAGAAAGGAGGAGGGAGGGGCAAAATAGATGGGAAGAGATGGAAGGGATGAAGATGAGAGAGGGTGGAAAGGAATGAAGGAAGGCATGAAGAAGATAGGGGAAGGCAGAGACCATTTCATCAGTTACCAAATGAATGAAAAGGTGACACCATTTTTTTTTTTTCCTGTCTTTCGTCAATTGTGTTTCTTTCTCAGCCTTCATCCTTCGTTGTCACAGTCACATATTTAATCCCTTCTTATCTTAGTTTCATCCTTCATTATCTCACACATTTCATTCCTTATCTCAGTTTCATCCCTCGTTATCTCATATATTTATCATACTTATCCTTCATTATCTCAGATCCCTCGTTATCTCTCATTTCATCTCTCGCTGTCACACATTTCATTCCATATTATCTCAGTTTCATCCCTCGTTATCTCACATACATGTATTCATCTTCCAATATCTCACATCCTTTGTTATCTCTCGTAGTCATCCCTCGTTATCTCTCATATTTATCTCCAGTTGTCTCACAGTTTCCATCCAGGCTGTCTCACAGGCCTTTTCCTACTATCAGAAGCACTCACCTAAGTCAGTCAAGGCTGCACGCTCTACTGAACGTATAAGGAATGCTGGGTGTAAAGGAAAGGATTCTAGTATGTACACCCAGTGTCGGATGCAGAAATAGATAGATAGATAGATAGGTAGGTAGGTAGGTACATAGGTAGGTAGGTAGGTAGGTGGTGGTAGTAGTAGTACCAACAACATCAATAACAATAACAACGGCAATAATAATAATAATAATAATAATAATAAAAATAATAATAATAATAATAATTCGTCGGATGATTAAAACAATGTACAGAATGCGACACAGCTATAAATAGGGCCGTCTGGAAGAGTGTGATTGGGTGATGCAAGAGGAGGAGGGGAGGGATGAGGTGCAGGGGAGGGAGGAGGGTGGGCGATTGGGGGTATGGATGGGATGGAGGTGAAGGGTAGGGGGTGTGATGGGGATGAGAGGAGAGGGAGGGTGTGGGGTGGGGGTGATAGGATGCGGGTTGAGGGAGTGTTGCGTGGTGTGGTGTGGTGGTGACAGCAAACACCAGATGGCCAAGGACGCTGCATATTTCATTCTTGCCATCTCCAGACCAATTTAGTCAGCTCGGGAGGGAGGAAAGGAAGGGAAGAGATGGGAAAGAGAATGGAGGTAGAGAGAGAGAGAGATAGGAACTTGGGAAGGGAAGGGAGGAGAAAGAAAAGGAAAACAGAAAAGCAAGAGAGATGAGGAAAAGAATGGAGTTAGAAGAAAAAAACTGAGTCAGAGAGAGAAAGGAGCTTGGGGAGGGAAGGGAGGAGAGGGAGAAGGGAAACAGATAAGCAAGAGAGATGAGGAATAGAATGAAGTTAGAGAAAGGGGGGTACTAGGAAAGGATAGGGGGATGAGGAAGGGAAACAGGAAAGGGAGAGATGATGAACAGATAAGTAATGGAGAAAGGAAAAGAGAAGAGAATGGAGGGATTTGATATAGCCTTCCTTAACCCCTTCATTTCTTGGGTTTTTTCCTAAGCTGAACAGAATTATCAAACAGGTAAGAAATAAGAAACGTGGCGTCCTCGGGCAGTAGGGGTTGAGGCCTTATAAGTAGCGACTGTCGTTTATCCTCCACTGCGATGACGACTTTCAAATAATACCTTCACCTTAACTTGGGCGAGGCTTTTCGTCGTGCAGTTTTTATCACTTGTCAGCAGAAAAGGACAATACTGTGGCTATATACAATTTCCTTAGCATTTCTTCGCGACTTGCACCGTGCTTGCGGAATACTAATTGAGAAGGGAATACAGGTAGCACTAAATGATTGAAATAATAGCAGAATAGTACAAAATAGGAAGAAATAATAGGATAATAAAAGATACAGACGATAATACAGGATAGTACCGTGCAAATAATAGGACACAAAATACAGAGGTAATTGCTAGAAAGTTGACAATTGGAATGGAAGAGGCTAGTCTCTGGAAAGTACAAAATTAGGAAGGAAGATACCGGTCTATAATACTGATTCATTTTGTTGCCCAACCAGGAGCGTAGGGACCCGGGGCAAGTCTGGTCGGTCCAGACGTATAAAGCGAGTAATCAGTTGCCTGTCCCTGAGTGGCATTATGTTGGAAAGAAACCGCAACCAATCCTCGGATTTAAACCTCATATGGAAGATGCGTTAACCTTTAATTCACACACACACACACACACACACACACACACACACACACACACACACACACACACACACACACACACACTGAAAAAGCACTGTCAAAATACAAATATGGAAAGAGTAGGATGTTAAGTTGCCAAGGAAATGTATAAAAGAGGGGAACAAAGGAAGTAATACAAAGATGGCTTTCAGAGGAGGATGAACAGAAATGAGAGAAGACTACGTTTGAGTAAAACGAAAGAAAACCATAAAAGACAATAAATAATACATGGAATTACAAAGAAAAACTATAAAAAAATAAGAAGTATAAAGGAAATCATAACCAGAGGGGAAAAATGACCGCCATAAAATAATACGTAATCATTAAATTAAATTACAATATGACTTTTTAGAAATGTACATACACACCTATATCACTCCATTAAAGAACCTATATGGGGAAGTTATTATATGCAAAATAATCCCTGAACACTTCCCAGATACATAAATTTCGTGCATCCTGTTAAAAACTCATTTGGAAAAAGTCCATTACGGCACAGTGCCTCATATATCAAAGTGGAAACGGCAGATGACGAGACGAAACTAATTTGGCGCGGAAAAAAAAAAAAAATCCTCGCGTGAGGAAATTAGTGGGCGGCCATCGCTATTTACCTGTGACGTCATATCCGGTGAGTGCGCGCCGTTTCGCCACCTCTCTAATTCGCTCCATTCTTTGCAATACTAGTTGTTATTTCGCTATACAGCCGTTGTGGCAGAGCGAGAGGACCGCGGTATATATTATAAAAGACATGATAATTAGGCAGAGTGCTATTACGAAACCCGTTATTTCTTTGCCTGAGCACAATTCAGAGGAGGGGTAACCACTTCATTTCTCTTCAAAGATGTATTTATACTGTGTTTCTTCAAGGCTGCTGTGTCATCGCTGTCATCTTCTCTGCTCATAATTTCAAAGTTGGCAAAAAAAGTTCAGTAACCTACTACAGGTAGAAATTTTGTTTTTATGAAGAGGAACTCAAGTATTATTATTATTATTCATTCAGAGGGATTGCTACCGCCAACCATTTTATTCAGCGTAAGGGAAGTAATCTGTTGTGAAGAATTAACTCCTTGAATACGGTGACGTCTTCTTTAGCTCAATCTTCCTGTCTCCCAGCGATTTCAGTCACTTCAGGAGAGACGGTGCACTGGAGGGACTGGATACAGTCTTCGTTACCCCCTCCTGGTAGATGTATTTGTTGTGATTACCCTGGATGAACTCCGGAATTAGGCATATGACACTCAATACGGATTATGAAATTTACAAACTCAACAGCCAGTAAAGCAGAATTCCATTGGGTCTTAAACGATAAAGAATAGTGGCATGGAATACGAGGCGATAAAACGATCCGGTAATTACCACCGTTATGACGTCACTTTAACCTCATCTTTCACATAACATGGTGCCGGTGAGGGACGCCTTCATGTGGTAGCAGTGACATGACATGGCGTTGGAGCTGCCCGGTTATACAAACGTCCCTCAGTACCCTCCCTGTCCCCCCAAAGGATGATGGTGGACTTGGGAAGAAGGGTAACTTGGGGCAGCAGTTCACCAGGATCACGTTCACATGAGCCTTGGACTGTAATTACCACTAACAAGTACATATTTTTCACCCACTTTTACCAGCTTTGGGGAACGCTTCTTGTAGTAAAGGGATAAATGAAGACCAAAATAATGATCTCTCCAAGTCGAAGAGTATGAGCTGACTAAAATCGTCTGGTGGCAGTACATCCTAGGTTTGAAGGGGTTGTACCTATCACTCACGTCTGATTGGGTGCACGTATTTCGCAAGGGAGGAGCAGGCTGTGATTAGCGATTGTGTCAGTGGTGCCGTTAGCAAGTAATTATGGTGATGATGATGTTGAGGATGGTGATGATGGCAGAGAGAGAGAGAGAGAGAGAGCAAAAATTGTCTGCCTTAATGCCCTTAGTGGTTCTGGAGAGGGACGCCTTCAAGTGGTGACACCAATATAACCGGGCGGTGGAGCTGCCCGGTTATACAGATGTCCCTCAACTCCCTCCCTATCCCCCGAAAGGAGGATGGTGTCTTGCAGGAATTGGACGTCTTCAGCCTGCAGTCCACCGGGTTCACGTTCAGATGATCCTACACACACACACACACACACACACACACACACACACACACACACACACACACACACACACACACACACACACATCATCTCTCCACAGTCAAGCTCTTTTGAACTCCCCATCCCCAAACAAGGCTATTTGAATTCTCCACATAGGATAAGTAGCTGCGATTTGAATTCCCTGTCTCAGAAAACAGTGCCTTGAATTCCCTATCGATCAGTGAGACGATATGCATTCATCAGCTGGCTCTCCTTGGCTCTAACAACGGGCCAGACTGATTGGTAATGAAGGATTTTTGTTTCCTGTTTCTTTCTTCCACTGACCTCACTTTCAGCGGTGTTCAGAATTAAATGGTTTTGCCGTTGGATGATGGCTGTCTTAAGTATGCACGCACGCACACGCACGCACGCACGCATGCACACGCACACACACACACACACACACACACACACACACACACACACACACACACACACACACACACACACACACACACACACACACACCACTTATTACCATCACTTATTAATATCGTAAAATCACACTTGTCTCTATACTTTCACTAGTAAGGCTTATAAACAGTACTTATTAAATGGCATAAAAATACAGATATAATAGCTTTTACTTTTATCAACATACATACTGTAAATAAAATAAACATACTTCTTGTGTGTTTACTAAATTTACGTGCCTTGTAACCTAAATATCAGTCACACTACACCCACACCCTACCCACACCACACCACACCACTCTCTCATACCTGTACCCATTTCAACACCACACCACCCACACACCACACTCGCATTATACCACACTCACCCATCCATACCACGCCACACAACCCCACTGCACACCACACAGCACATCTCACAACCCCACCCCACACAACACAGCACACCTTACGACACCACACATGACACCCACAGGATTCCACAGCATACCCACAAAGAGGTCATTGCATCACCACTACAGCAATTGAGCACATATATAGAACACTGCCTCTCTCTCAGTGACTAGTCTGGGTAGGAAGGTAGGTAAGTAAGTAGGGGGAGCGTAAGTGGGTGAGTGAATGCGTAAGCAGGTAGTGGTAGAGAGGCTAGGCAGACAGACTGTGTGAGGAAAATAGGTAGGTAAGGTAAGTATGTGAGTTAGCTGACGAGATGAAGAAAGGTAGACAGGTGAGGAAAATGGTGAGGTAAATTAATAGGTAGGTACACGTAGTGACATGTAGAGGCGTATGGTATGTAAGAGGACTGCTGGGCCTTGATAGCAGGCTGTGAAGCCTATGCCCAGAGTTGGACACATAAAAAAAAAAAAGGTAGGCTGGTAGGGAGGGAGGGAGGTAGATAGAGTTGGTAGGTAGGTAAAGAAGGAGGGATAATAGGTAGGAAGAAGAGCTAGTAAGGTGAGCAGATAGTAAGTAGTAATTATGCATGGAAGTAGGTAGAGGGCAGAAGACTCACCGATATAGCATTAAAACACCCATGCTAATATTGTGCCATCACGCAAGTCCTGAATGTGACAGCCAAAGCAAGATGAAATGCGGTACCGAGTCGATTAAAAGAATAAAAATAAGTACGTAAGTTAATGAGCAGGAATACAGGAACCGGTGGAGAGATAAACAAAGGGTAGAGATAAAGAGTATAAAGATCAATAGTAGGACGACACAACCAAAGACAGTACCAACTATCACCACACACCTTTAATGAAAAAAAAAAAAATCCAAAAAGCACACTGGCGAACAAGAAACACAGGACACAAAAGCAAGAAAAACAATAGATAAGTACAAGCACGTGCAAGTAACAAACAACCGGAGGCAGACAGTTTGATGCACAAACACACCAGGAGAAAATTACAAACACAGACAGATCAGATGACAAGTACAAACAAAGGAAAAAACTAAGGAAACAAGAAAGAGACATTACGAAGAAAGTGTACAAGAAGTAGAAATTACAGTAAAAGATAAACAATTGATATCTGTTATGGTACATGATAAAAAGGAATGAACCTGCAAAAAGAAAAGACAAACGTTTGGAAAGTTATAGCAAAACGAAAGAAATGGCAGAGAAAAATAGAATGCAAAATAAAAGAAAGAAGACGTCCATGGCAAGAGGATCTGATAGACTGGTGAAGGTGCCAACAACAAGAAAAACAATATAAAAAAAACATTCAAGCAGTGGTGAAGGTGATGGTGATGTTTGTGGTAATTGATAATGGTGATGGTGGTGATGATGGTGAAGGTGGTGGTGGTGATGATGGTGAAGGTGGTGGTAGCGGTGGTGGTGATAGTGGTGGTGGTAATGATGGTGATATGAATGATGGTAAATAGTGATGGCAACAGGCCGCAAGGAGATGCGAATAGGCCTGCGGATGGGTGGTGGGGTTGGGGTGGGGGGCCTGGTTTTGCGTCAGAGGCCGCAAAAAGCAGAGCAAGTTGCAAGCAGACATCCTACCACAACAGCAGACATGGGGTGATTATGATAGAGACAAAGAGATCGTTTTTTTTATATATATATATATATATATATATATAGATATATATATATATATATATATATATATATATATATATATATATATGCGTACAGATAGACTGATAGATAAACAGACAGATTAGATAGACAGACATAGAGTAGATAGATAGATTAAAAAATAAATTTAGGTATAGATAGACAAACAGATTAGAGAGAGAAAAGGGGGGAAGGTTGATATGAGGAGGGGAAGAAGGGAAGTTAGGTGTATGGAGGTCAAGGAGGAGGTAAGGGTAGAGTTATGAGGGGAGGATGAGGTGAGACAATCCAATAAACAAAAGAAGTCAAATCACAAAACAGTAACGAACAAACACAAGTAGCAGCTATAAGATCAGGGACAGAGAACAGAATGAGGACCTGAACTGCATTAGAAGCAAGGTCAATACTGATATTCCACAAGACCCACCGATATGCCATAACAACACCAGTTACACCATCACAAGTTGTAAATGGGGCATGCCGATCATATCTCTCAATACAGGGTTTGGTACTGGTGGTGATATCAAAAGGGGTGGTGTGCTATTTATATATGTTGCAGGGCTGCTTGACTCTGAGAGCGGACTGTTCAAGGCCTTTGGGGATCTGGGTGTGCTCAGAGTCGTAATTGAAGTGATAGGTGTCCCTTACTTTGTGTGTGTGTGTGTGTGTGTGTGTGTGTGTGTGTGTGTGTGTGTGTCCGACTCTGGGCATAGGTTTTCACAGCCTGCTATGAAGGCCCAGCAGTCTTCCTACATACCATACACCTGTACATGTCACCACTTCGGCGCTAACACCCACCGTCCATATTGAATACATGCTAGGGCTGTCTCATCCAGGACTGGTGTACTGGTATTAGCCGGGTTATTTTTACAACTTGTCGGCGGGTCTTCTGGTAGATCAGTAAAGCTTGATTTAATGAAATTCAAATCCTTAAACTGTTCCCTGCCCCAGCGGAGATTTGAACCTGGGTCCTTTGGGACTGCAGGCCACCTCTCTACCGATTGAGCCACCGCCTCCCCTAAACAGTTTGATTCCCCAGCACAGTGTAGGTTTTTCTAACATGTCAAGTGCTACATGAAGCGTTGGTCTGTCTCAAACCCTTAGAAATTTTGGAATACTCTAGTCCAAACTTGAAACTGTACTTCTCAAAAAGGATAAATGGGGGTGACACATCAGATTTTTAATAAAAATAAATATAAACAAAGTAGCCAGCAAAAAAATCTGAGATCCACAGCATAAAGTTACACACACACACAAAAAAAAAGGAACAAAATAATAAAATAAAATGCATGATGTGTAGCGAAAGTAAACAGGATCCATGAGACAGAGAGGCGGTGGAATCATGCGAGAGGCAAGCAGTATGGAAATGGGGCAGGGCTGGTGTGGGGGGTGGGCAGGAGAGGTGGGTGTGGGGTGGATAGGAGGGGGGGAATGGGGTGGGTTGGAGGGGTGGTGGAGAGGGATGGATGTGGGGTGGGTAGGAGGGGAGGCAGGGGCACAAAACTAACATTCAAAACCTCTGTGTATCTTTGTGTGCACAGGTGTACGTAGTGCGTGTTTGTGTGCGTGTGACCTGACTCCTGACAGTGACCTACCACGGAGGAGTGTGGACAGGTGCCAAGTGCTGACGTGAGAGAGAGAGAGAGAGAGAGAGAGAGAGAGAGAGAGAGAGAGAGATTATTCCAGGAGAGAGATGATACTGAGTAAGACCAAGGCTAGTGGCAAGATATTCTGCATTCCAACCCCACTAGGATTAATGCTGTCTCTTCTCCAACACAGTTCATGGTTAGCTTGGTGACCTGCCTAGTACTCTCTCTCTCTCTCTCTCTCTCTCTCTCTCTCTCTCTATCTCTATCTCTCTCTCTCTCTCTCTCTCTCTCTCAATATATGTGTATGTATGTATCTTTTTTTTTTTTTTTCCTGTGTCTTTATTTTTCTTCTCATCATCAGTTTTTCGGCACCAGTACGTACAGACTAACATGTGTACACAGGGTAGAAGTGTGCACATGAAGGCATAATGTACACACAGGAACAATCGTGGACACTAGAACAGAAGTGCACACAGTCACAAATTTTGCACACAAGGACGAGCTGTGCACTCAGGGATAAACAGGCACACAAGAACAAAGGTGCACACAGGGTCGATACGTGCACATAAGGCCGGCGTGTGTGCACCGAAATATCACATGCCCGTCCCTGATTTTTCTCAAAGCATTTTATTCGTGCACTCATTTCGACCCTGTGCACTCCTTTTCTCTGTGTGCACATTTCTTCCTCGTTTGCAGTTTAGTCCTTGTGTTCACGTCTCTTCCTTGTGTGCACATTTTGTCCTTATGTGCACATCTCTTCTTTGTGTGCACATATCGTCCTTGTGTGTTTGTCTGTGCACACTTCGTCTTTGTGTTCACATCTCGTCCTTGTGTGCACATATCGTCCTTAATCTGTACATATTATACTTGTGTGCACATCTCGTCCTTGCGCTCACGTATCGCTTTGTGTGCATATATCGTCCTTGTGTGCACATTTCGTCCTTGTGTGCACCTTTAAGTCGCACATCTTGGTGTTATACAAAAACCTAGTATTGGAAGGAAAGGGGCGAGGGGGTAGAAGTTGCTTTCGAGTTCACTGCCCCTCATCTCTCTCTCTCTCTCTCTCTCTCTCTCTCTCTCTCTCTCTCTCTCTGATAAATATACTGCAGTACCATACCATAATTCCCCCGAAAGAAATCCATTACAGCCGTACCTGAAAATGTGGAAAAACTTATCAATACACATATTTCTTTCTATATCACAATTATCAATAAGGTATCGATTAAAAACATACATGATGATCACAAACCAAAGCAGAACAGAACTAAAATCAATGGTCATTTTAATTTAGGATGCCTGAACACTAGGTTTGAAATGCCGGAGGTCGTAATAAAGATGAGGTGAGGATAACTAACTCTTCTTGAGCTGACCAGTTGTGTTGCATTAGAGAGGTGGGTTGAAGAGTGATGAGTGCGAATTTTGCGACATTAGAAAGCTGGACTGAACAGGACTGTGTGGATAGTAGGCTGCTGCATGTCCGCCTTAAAGAAGCCACGACAGGCATGCAACAAAGCGTTAAGAAGTATCTAGTGTAATGGTGATAACGAGAGTGGGGATGCGAGACAAAAATGTAGTTCATCTGGTTGAGACACAGTATAGAATTATAGTCGGATTAACGCTATGCTGTTTTACTCAAGTGAAAGAAATCCTACCAGTTAAAAAATTGTTACTTGAGAATACGCTGCTTTCTCCAAACACACACACACACACACACACACACACACACACACACACACACACACACACACACACACACACACACACACACACGTAATCTGTATCATCAAGGCTCTGATAAGTCCCCTCTTGTGTAATCAACAACAATGGACTAGACACTTGATTAGACACCTTACCTGACCTCACCTCTTATATACAAGGTGACGTGGCAAGGTAACTGACCTTTTACATACGTTTCTCCATAATTAGAAACGTTCACATTATTGAGGAGAACAAAAAATACTGATTTGTATGTTGCTCAATTTTGAAGAACAGGCATATCATTATTTAAAAAAAAAAAATGTTTATTGCCCAACTTTAAAGGCAGGTATGATAAGTGATTAAATCCTCTCAGCACGATGGCGTCTGTTTTCATTTTATTATTGCTGTCTCCAGATGATACTGTTCTACGTTGGATGGACTTTTCTGATTGGTGTGAATTTAAACATAGCTATCAATATCTTCTTCGCTGCAAAGGGGTCTTCCTTAAACTGTATAAAATCGTCAGCTCGATAACAAAAATGAAGTATGAAAGAACACCTCAGACAGAGATTAAAACTAGTAAGGAGATATGGTCATGGACAGGTGGCGTCTTCAAAATATACAATAATTATGGTCATTGACAGGTGGCGTCTTCAAAATATACGGTAAATATGGTCATGGACTGCTGGCGTCTTCAAAATATACAATAGATGCCCCGTTAAGGTAAAGGAGTGACTACCCAGGGATGAAGTGAGGACAGAATAATATGTAAAGAAAATTATATTCTTTTCTGCAGGGCTGGTATGTCAAGTTACGCAAGGTGCTGCTGCTGCTGGTAAATGATGATGATGATGGTGGTGGAGGTGGAAGCAAATGATAATGAAAAGGATGATGATAGTGGCAGTGATGGTGGTGGTGGTGATGGTCATGAAGCTAATAAGGATGATGAGGACGATTAAAAAAAGTGTGGTGGCGGTGATATTAATAATAATGTTAATGATGATGAAAATGATAATTACCTGTACTCTTTTACTTCTACCTGCTTACATCTGTACTTAGCGCCAGTGAAAAATGAGAGGATTTGTATCTGGGACAGTGTTGAAATCCCTTACCTCCAATGTTTTCTCTCTCTCTCTCTCTCTCTCTCTCTCTCTAAATGGTATCTCCTAAACAATAATTATGCTAGACAGACAGATTTAAGTTCACCAAATAATTAGATAAGGGTAAGTGTCTCTGCACGCTGGCGAGTAGTGTATTCGTGTAAAGAAATGCATGTGTACAAGAATGTGTGTGTGTGGGTGTGTGATCAGAGTACACATGTGTGGGCGTGTACGTGTGTGTATGTACGTGTGGCCTTGGCATTTCGCTGACAGTGACCATTCGAATCTTAAGCATTTCCTTCATTCATCCTTCACCTCCCACAAGTACCAATATCAGGCACACTTCCAGCTACCATCATTTCTCCTTTAACTACCACAACTACCAACATTTCTTCTTTTCTCCCACAACTACCAACATTTCTTTTCTACTGCAACTACCAACATTTCTTCTTTTCTACCACAACTACCAACATTTCTTCTTTTCTACCACAACTACCAACATTTCTTCTTTTTCACCACAACTACCAACATTTCTTCTTTTCCACCACAACTACCAACATTTCTTCTTTTCTACCACAACTACCAACATCATTTCTTTTCTCCCACAACTACCAACATTTCTTCTTTTCTACCGCAACTACCAACATTACTCTCCTACCGCAATTACCAACATTCGCTCTTCATACACCAACCAAAACTATCAACATTTTCACCCCCTCGCAGCAACCAAAAATTCTCCCATTGTGTTAATTCCACCTCCATCATACACAGTTACCAATATTCCTTTTTTCGTACCCACCACAGCTGCCACTATCGGTCAGTCTACCACAACTATCAACATTTACGGTTTCTTTCACCCCTCCCGGCTACCACAACTACCACCACTGATCAGTCTATCTCAACTACTAGCATTTATAGTTGCCTTCACCCCCCCTGGCAACCACAACTACCACCGCCGATCGTCCTATCACATCTACCAATATTTATGGTTGCCTTCACCCCTCCTGGCTACCACAACTACCAGCACTGATCAACCTACCACAATTACCAACATTTTTCTATTTTCCCTCACCCTTCCCAAGTACCACAATTACCACCATCTGTCTTAGATACCAACATTACAAAAACATTCTAGCACAGTCACCACAACCTGGAGCTTCATCTACTAAAATTACCACACTCATCTACAACTACCAACATTACCTACCACAACTGCCACCTTCACCTATATCTATCAACACTACCAACCACAAACACGAATCTTGCAACGACAAAGCCTACCTATTTTAACTACCTTTTCTATCTCAGGTATAGCCAAAATTCTCTGTCTGTCTGTCTGTCTGTCTGTCTGTCTCTCTCTCTCTCTCTCTCTCTCTCTCTCTCTCTCTCTCTCTCTCTCTCGGATGTTAACAAGAATGAAATAGACAAGACACCCACTGAGGTTCAACCCTTTAGTCCAGTAACACATATTTCCTTTCAGTCATCCTATCCCCAAATTCCCCTTTCAGTCTTCAGAGATATATAGTGTTCATCAATCCATTTCTTGCTAGAGGGGGCTGTCCTAAATTACATAAAATCATCTGGAGGCGACAAAAATAAACTACCAAAATAAAGTCATCGGATTCAAAGAGTCGAGTTAAACAAAATGTAGGATTTAATTTTATAATGAGTTCTAGAAATGCTGGGATGACTTTTATTAGTAGCTGGACTGCACTTGGAACTTTTTTTTTTTCTAATTCTAGATGGTTTTTGTTGTTGAAAGTGTTAAAATCTGCGGAAACCATGCACCATATTTCACAACTAAAACAACAGCGAAATGACAAGAACAGAAATTCCAGGCAGAAAAATAACACGCTTCGACCTTCAAACTTTAGCCTTGGAAGAACAAGAAAAAGACAAAGCACTAGAAAAAGAAAAAACGTGCAACGTGAGCGTCAGTGAGCGTAAATGATGGTGCTGGCTGGTGGGTGGGGCGTAATTGGTGACGCCATTGTAGTGGTGGGCGGAGCTTCAGTGGTGACGTCATGTATATTTTTACGTGGGCGTGGCGTAAGTTAACAGGTGTTGCCGTAAAAGTAAGAAGCAAGTGAAGAATACAGAGAAGGAGGGAGGAGGAAGGGGGAAGGTAGGAAAAGGAAGAAAATGAATGAAGTGAGGAAGGGCACGTGGTGTGGAGAGAGAGAGAGAGAGAGAGAGAGAGAGAGAGACGTAAATGGACAAGAAATGGAAGTGCAGAGAATGAAAAACAAATGAGGAACGGAAGAGAAAAGAAGAATGGGCGAAAGATGATTGGGAATGATAGAGAGAGAGAGAGAGAGAGAGAGAGAGAATTAACCACTTCACCCCGATGACGTAGCCAGATACCTTTACACGAAACAAATAAGCCTTGATGGTAAAGAGCTAACAAAGGCAGTAATATACATCTAATTCAATCAAGAGTTAGAGACTATAGTTCTTTCACCTTAACTTGGCCCCGATTTTCGTCCTTTTGCAGCTTATTTCACGTTGCTCAGTGGCAGAAAAAGACAGCGTTATGGTTTTGCATCCTTTCCACTGCACTCCTTCGTGGCTAGCATATTCTAGTGTTTATCTTTTGTGACAGCGCAGCATTTAAGATGGAGAGATAGCAATTTCAGGCCATTTTAAGTAAAGACAGTATAGAAGGGAAGAGTTATAGGAAAATGAAAAGAGTGGAGAATGAAGAAATGCATGAGGAAGAGGGTACAAAAGTGAAAGAAATGAGTAAAAAATGGAGGGTGACTGAAGAATCTGAAGAAGAATGAAGAAATGAACGAATGGATGAAAGGAAGGGAAAAACGATAAGCACTAAGAATGGAGAGTAAGGAAAGTAGGGAAAATGAATGCACAGATGAACAAAGGAGAGAGGGAAAATGAGGAAAGACACAAGGAAGGAGAGGGGGAAAGAAACAAGGAAAGCCGGTGAAATGAAAAATAAATGAGAGAGAGAGAGAGGACCAGGATATGTGGGTGGGGAGTATCCAAGGTTGCTTAAATACCTTCTCCACCTCTTCCTCTGGGCCTCCCTTCCTTCTCCTTCCTCCTTGTCTCGCCCTCCTCCCTTCTTCAGCACTCTTTACTCCTCTCCACTCTCTTCCTCCTCCACCCCTCCCTCTTCTTTCTCTTTACCTCCTCTTCTTCTCCGCACTTCCCTCTTCAACAGTCCCTCTCCCCCTTCTGTTCTACTTCTTCATCCCCTCTCTCTCTCTCTCTCTCTCTCTCTCTCTCTCTCTCTCTCTCTCTCTCTCTCTCTCTCTCTCTCCTGTGACCTTTACATTTAGTTAAGGTACAAAAACCCAAACAGTATATTATATTCTCTTGGAACAGTCCTCTCTCTCTCTCTCTCTCTCTCTCTCTCTCTCTAATCCTGCACAATAAACTCATCCCATTACAAAAACACACTGTATCTTAAACGAGATGCGCCAACTCTTTTGTTTTTGCCGCCTCTGCCATCTCCGGCTCTGCCCTCCAGTACCTACACACCCACTTTTCACCGTGTTTATATCGGCCGTGTAACGCAATTCTACCGCAGAGTTTAAGAAAATTGTAAAGATAAGATTTGCGTTCCCCCATGGTGGCGGTGGCAGCGAGATCTTGCGAGTAAAAGTAAGAATATACAATGAAAGAAGTTAGCCAATCGGGAGTCTGTTGACCCGTATTATGAGTTGCCAGTTACCATTCTTTTTAAAACCAGACATTAATTCTTGCCCCGGCTGGCTTCTCTTCTCACTCTTTGTCTGGGTTATCTGATGCGGCTATTATGATAAATTTAACTAGTTCTAAGCGTGGGTATAGCGAGTACTTAGGTTGGTTAGAAGCTATATTGAAAGGGACAGTGACTTGTTGCCATCCCAAGGTCATCTCCATACCCATTTCACCCTCCATAATGTAACCAGTTCCTTACATAAGAAAACATTCACATCCCCAACACACGGCACCTGCATTCGTGTAACTAGGTAATTTTCATGCTGGTACGAGGAATTTACATACGTCTATCCTGTTCAAGGTCTAGTGTTAAAAATTTGTAACAGCGGGGTGGGAGGACAGGTTTGGACGGTGAGCCATTCGTCATTATTTTCCTATATTTACTCGGTGTCTGGAACCAGGAAGTAACTAGATGCCTCCACTTTACACATCATAACAATCATCGCCAAACAAAACGTTTCCTTAAAAATGAGTAGACAAAACAAATAAACAGTTTGGAAAAAATCTTGCAGCATCAGGCAACTTCTTCCTAAAACCAGCCAGCCTCCCAAAACGAAGATCCTTTTTTTCCCCTTCCTATCTCCATGGGGACAAGTGTTTGGATGTAGCCAAGGCCTTCTATTTTAGAATGCCTTGATGTACCCAGGAGAGGTGCGACATCCTTCAACACGATGACGCAGTTTTCACTTTTACTGGACTTCCATGAATCGATTTTATTTAACTTAAGGGGGACATTTAGTTGTGAAAAGGTTAATGAAGGCTGTCTGTCACTTCATGTTCGAAAAATCCCCCAGTAACTTAAAATCATCTTGATACAATAAATAATAAAAATGTATCGCCAGCCTAAAGTTTCATAAATCTGCGTGGACGTTTCTACTGCAGCCACATTTCTGTGTAATAGTATTTGTATCTCTTGTCAGATGGCCAGTCCTAAATTCATACAGAGTGGCCCCATAAGAAAGAAGAAGAAGAAAAAAACGTAATTCTGTTTAACTTCAGTCGCAACAAAATGGCCAGTATTTTCATTTTGAAATGTTTTTTCTATTAAATTAATTTTGTACCAGACACCGCATCCTGTGAGGTGTGCTCTCTCTCTTGACCCAGTGACCACCCTATCACCCATCACACGCCACCCACCTTCCCTCAGAGTATTCTTTATTTCACTTATTCACATTGATCAGTATCCTAACACAATGCCATACCCTTGAAAATCCCAGCCACATACCTGAAGTTTGTTTCAGGATGGTTCAGGTTTGTCAGGTTAAAGAGGGTCGTAAGGGAGCATTTGGGTCTTGAACTTCAGAACTACTGTCCTTTTAGCCGCTTCTCTAATATTTCTTCCTTATTTAGTTCTTTCTAATACAAAACTGTTTCTCTCAACCTAGGGCAGACCTCACGTACCATAGGGACTGCTGTTAAAATGCATCCCGTTTTTTTTTTTTTTTTTTTTTACAATTGTGTACACCTACCGCAAAAAAGTTGGAACTCATTTGACCGAGGTGCATACTTTCTTTTCTTGTTTTTCCTTTTTTTTTTTTTTTTCTGCTGGGTGCCTCTCACTTGTAAGCCAGATTGTTACAGCTGTTAGGTACGAATTATGCTTGTCTCTGTGTCGTGATTAGTTCAGGTGGGAGAGTGATATCCACATACAGAACGCAAACTCATTATAAGGGTGGTGTATAATTTTTCCATTAATGGTTTCTCTCTCTCTCTCTCTCTCTCTCTCTCTCTCTCTCTCTCTCTCTCTCTCCCGCATGCCAACTGGTGGACGGGAGTTCGCGCCTCGCTCAGGTTGCGAAAAGTTTCACTGACGAAGTGGGTGGTTACTGTCCCCCTTGAGCAAGGGGACGGGTGTGTGCGTGTATGAAGGTCACAACCTTGCCCTTAGATCGGACTATATGAGCTCTCAGCTCCCTTCCGGGAGGGTAAAATGCTGACGATCACGACCATCAAGTGATCCTGACCGACCCGGTGAATTACACACACACACACACACACACACACACACACACACACACACACACACACACACACACACACACACACACACTCGCTTTACCCGGACATAACCAGTTTCCATCTCTCTCTCTCTCTCTCTCTCTCTCTCTCACACACACACACACACACACACACACACACACACACACACACACACTCGTTTTACCCGGACATAACCGGTTTCGCTCATGGTCATTTTCCCTAGCAACCAACCACGCGATCTTATGCAGTTTAGCGAAGATCATCAATATTAGAGGTATGTGAGGGCAACAAATCCTTCAAGCTGGAAAACACACTCTTAACCCAAACAATAAAATAAATAAATAAATAAGTAAATAAATGGATAATACTTTGCACCCCTTCTTCGTGGCGACATATTGCGTTACTCACCCCACTGGTTACGCATTACCAACAATTACCCAGTGTCCACGATGGGAAAGTAATAGGCCTTGTGTAATGGACTCTTGGCTATACTGAAGAATAGTGCTCGTAGGCCTATGTGGAGAAACAGTCAGCTCAGATATGCAAATTCTCTCTCTCTCTCTCTCTCTCTCTCTCTCTCTCTCTCTCTCTCTCTCTCTCTCAACGATTTTATTGAGGTTTTGGCAGCCCCGTAGTAACAGAGTGCATGATTCAACCCAACCATTTTTTTTTAAGTGTCCGACTCTGAACATAGATTGGATATTCCGTTCCCTGAGGCCCAGCAGTCCTTCGTGTCACAGACTTTCTCGTGTCACCACTTTGGCACTAATACTCACCGTTCATAATAGAATACATGGCCTGTCGTATTGTGGATTGGTGTAATAGTTGTTTCAGGGGAGTTTTTATGACAGGTAATTGGTGTGGAAGATTATAAGTACTGTGATCAAATTGTTTCCTTACCTAGCCTGGATCGAACTCGCGTCCTTTTAAACAGCAGACGACTTCGCTAACCACACGACCACAACCTACCTCTAGTAACCAGATATTTACCCCAAGCTCAAAAAAAATGGTCTGGAGATCTCAAGGATAAAGTTAGACGCCCTTTGACTAAGTGATAACCTTGGGACACCACGATTTTTTTTTTTATTATTATTACTATTATTGGAGCAGATGGGAGACGTGGAAGGTGTGTCTAGGATATTTACAGAAGAAATGTGTGCAGCATGTGATGTGGTGTGTGGAAGGAAGAGAAGACGGAGGGGGGTGCAAGGAACAGCGTGGTGGACTGAAGAGGTGAGACAGGCTGTGGCACAAAAGAAGAAAGCATACAATGAATGGATGAGAAATAGGGGCGTGGAAGAAGTTGAGAGGCGGAAGAGAGAGTTATATATAGAAAGAAAGAGAGAGGTGAAAAGATTAGTAAGAGAGAGTAAGAAGAGAGTGGATGAGGAATTTGGAAGGAATTTGAGTGTAAAGTGGAGGGACTGTAAGAAAATGTTCTGGAAAGAGGTGAAAAGGGTAAGACAGGGTGGAAGTGAAGTTAGCAGGGGAGTGAAAGATAAAAATGGTAGATTACTAGTGGAGAAGGGAGAAAAAGTGAGCAGATGGAGAGAACACTTTAAGGAATTGTTGAACATAGAGGATGGAAGTAATGCGAGTTTAAGTGGCTGGGGAATGACTGGGAGAAGGAGGGAGGTGAGAAGACAGGAAGAAATCAGTAGGATAGAAGTTGTGGAAGCAATGAAGAAAGTTAAATCGGGGAAAGCCCCAGGAATTGATGGAGTGTGTGGTGAAATGCTGAAGCATGGGGGAGAGATAGTAGTAGAATGGATGTGGAAGATGTGCAGATTGGCCTGGGAGGAAGGTAGAGTCCCGGAGGATTGGAAGTCAGGTATAATTATTCCCTTGTACAAAGGAAAAGGGGAAAAAGAAGTGTGTGGTAATCATAGGGGCATTTGTCTTCATAGTATAATAGGAAAAATGTATGGTAGGATACTTATTGACAGAGTTAGAGAAGAGCAGAGAAATTAGTTGGAGAAGAACAGGGAGGCTTTAGGAAGGGAAGAGGTTGTGTAGATCAGATATTCATTCTTAGATCTTTAGTGGAAAAGTTTCTAGAGAAGGGAAAGAAGTTGTATGCGGCTTTCATGGATTTGGAGAAAGCATATGACAGGGTGGATAGACAAAGATTGTGGAAAGTGTTAAGAATATATGGAGTAGATAGGAAGTTGTTGAATGCTGTGAAGAGTATGTAAGATGGTGCGAAGGCTGCAGTGCGTGTGGATGGTGAACTAAGTGAATTTTTCTCTTTGAAAGTTGGGTTGAAACAGGGATGTGTCATGTCTCCATGGCTGTTCAATCTGTACATGGATGGGGTAATAAAAGAGGTACAAGGTAGGGTAGTGGATGTTGGAGTGGCCCTGGTGAGAGAGGATAGTGTTTGGAAACTCCCTGTACTGTTGTTTGCAGATGATACTGTGTTGTTGAGTGAAGACGAAGGGGAGCTGCAAGGCTTGGTGGATGAGTTTGGGAGAGTGTGTAAGAAACGGAATCTAAAGGTAAATGTAGGGAAGAGTAAAGTGATGGTCTTTGAGAGAGGTGAAGTCAGTGAATGTACAGCGAGGTTGGATGGTGAGGAATTGGAAAATGTGAGTACGTTTAAGTACTTGGGTAGTGTAAGGATGGAGGTTTGGAGGGTGAGGTGCTTGAAAGGGTACAGCAGGAAAGAAAGGTTGCTGGTTCTTTGAAAGCAGTGATAAGAAACAGGGAAGTGAGCATGGAAGTGAAAAAGTTACTACATGACAGTATTGTGATACCAACTCTAACGTATGGAAGTGAAGCTTGGACGTTGTTGGAAGGACACAAGTCAAGAGTGAGAGCAGTAGAAATGAGTTATTTAAGAGGAGCCTGTGGAGTCACATGGAGAGACAGGCTGACGAATGAGGATATAAAGGAGCGTTGTGGAGTGGATGTGGATGTGATAGGAAGCGTTATGAGGAACACACTGAGGTGGTTTGGCCATGTGGAGAGGATGGAGGGTGAAAGACTGACGAAGAGAGTGTATGTGAGTGAGGTGGAGGGGGGAAGAGGGAGGGGAAGGCCGAGGATGAGATGGAGGGATTGAGTGGAGAGGTATATGAGAGAGGGGGGTGTGAGTTGGGAGCAGGGCAGTGAAATGGCGGGGGACAGGGCGACTTGGAGGCGATTTGTTTGTGGACACCCCAAACGGGATTGAGGCGTCTGGCAATAGATAGATAGATTATTGTTATTATTATTATTAGTATTAGTATTGTTATTATTATTAGTAGTAGTATTATTTATTTATTATTATTATTGTTATTATTATTATTATTATTATTATTATTATTATTATTTATTATTATTATTGTTATTATTATTTTATTCAACAGAGTCATAGGAGCCTGATAGTATTTCGTTTTTACTCTAACGGCCTAAAACTCATCTCTCCATCTTGAATATCGATTTGCAACGAGAAATTAGCACTGAAATATGATGCTAGTCATAAAGAAGTGCTACATAAAGGGTGCAGAGCCATAGTATTGCCTTTTTCCTCTAGCAAGCCTCGTGAAATTAGCTGCAACAGGACGATAATTTGGGCCAAGTTAAGTAAAAAGGACTACAGAAACCAGTCGAGTATTATATTCCACGATACGCCATAGTGAGTCCTAGGAGCCTGAGAGTGTTGATAATTCGCTGAGATAATCCGGTTCATATTACGATTATCATGCTTGAGAGTGGACCGCCTGAGGGAGCGACATATACTGGTACAGAGTCAACCGGTTATATGCAGGCAGCCGATACAAGTTGTGCTGTATCGCAATTGGATGATATTTTGGGGGGCTACTTTTACTGGGGGCTTAATTGGGTAGGTTGGTGTGTGTGTGTGTGTGTGTGTGTGTGTGTGTGTGTGTGTGTGTGTGTGTGTGTGTGTGAGACAGAGAGAGAGGGGGGGGAGAGAGAGAGAAGAGTTTTAATGTAGTATATTGAATGCAACAGCGAAGCGCGAGATCTTCCCTTTAACATTCTGATAACCTTCATCATCATCATCATCCGGACCTCCATTCCCTTTCCCACCCTAGGGCAGGGTGAGGAGTAGCAGCGTCCGGACAGCCAAAGTTTGTCTAATTCAATCGGCCACGCTTCCATTCACTCGTCATTCAAGCCCTCGAAATCCTGGCTCCATCTGATAGGCAAAAAATATTTCACCACGTTCTGTAGCTTCATATTTATACACCTATCTGATAGAGCCACTCCGAACGCTGTCACGTAAAATGGGGTGCCAAATCCCTGGTTATGCACTTCTCCGCACAAAATTCATCCATCCAGCTCGATTTCTTGTCAGTCCCTTAACCACACCAACTCCCATACCTCTCTTCCTCACACACTCATCCATCATATCTCTCCACCTTCTTCTTCGCCTACCTCACCTCCTCCCTTCTTCAAATTCGCTCAGATATACCTTCTTCACCACTCTATTGTCTTCCATTCTCTCCACATGACCATACCATCTCAGTACACTCTCATCGATTCTGGTGTCCACAGACTTCCTCACTCCGCATCCATCACGAACCACATTATTCCGTATCCTATCCACTCTCTGTAATCCACATACAATCCTCAGCAGTCCCATCTCCACTGCTCTTACTCTTGACTTTTCATTTTCATGCCGCACCATAGTCTCACATCCGTATACTAAAATTGGCAATAACACTACTTTATGTAAGCCTCGTGCGGCTGCGACACTCAAGCCTCAGTTTCTCATCAAGGCCTTCATAGCACCAGCTATTCCTTCCTTGTCACTCTGCTTTCCACTTCTTTTGCACATTTTGCCCTCATTTCAATCACTGTACCCAGGTATTTTAAGTCTCTCACCAAGTCCAATCTCTCTCCATTCACTGTAACATCACACTGGGAGTCACCTTCTCTCAATAACCATGACTTTACTTTCCTCTACATTTACTCTCAAGGCACGACGCTCACAGACTTAAACAAAACTCTGTACTAGTCTACCAAGCTCTTGTCCTGTATTTGCAAGTAGCGTTGCATCATCAGCTTACAATAAATATGAGATATTCCATCCATCATCATCATTACCAACGCCATCCCTCTCTCCATTACTCGTGTTTTTACTTCCCTCATCACCCCATCCATATATATGTATTGAACAACCATGGGGACATCACACAACCTTGTTGCACGCCCACAGTTATCATGAACCATGCACTTAGATGCCTATTTACCCTTACACATGCCTCACTACCATCAAAAAAACTCTTTACGGCACCTAGCAGCTTACCATCTACACCGTACATGCGCAAGAAGAAGAAGAAAAAGGTGAAGGAGGTGACGAAAAACAGGAAGAATATAAATAAGAACTAACAATCATACTGCCTTAATAATAAAAATAAATAATCTATCACAGTTAAATGAAACAGTTATAATAAAAATAATACAGATAGCAGGAAACAAATACAACGTGGTGAAACACAATACAATACCTTCAAAAATAATATAAGCGAGTCTAATACCGTTGATAATAACAGTACACAAAAACAATAGCATAACCAGTTCATACAGAGCCCGTTCCCATGACTTTCACTGGGCTGGATCTCTTCACAGATCTCTCTCTCTCTCTCTCTCTCTCTCTCTCTCTCTCTCTCTCTCTCTCTCTCTCTCTCAATATTATATACTGTATATATATATATATATATATATATATATATATATATATATATATATATATATATATATATATATATATATATATATATATATAGATATATAGATATAGATATATATATATATATATATATATATATATATATATATATATATATATAAAACCGTCCTCAGTCCCTCCCCTGTTCCTCCCTCTCCCCTACCCTCCATCCATTCTCTCTCCTCTGCTTGTTACCTCATTCTTCATTCCTTTTGTATCTGTTCCTGTAGATATGTCTTCATCTATAGCAACAGGTATCATAATAATCATTGTAACATCCGGCCCTCAAAAAACCAACAGGCTAATTACTTTCCTTATTACTCTTTTGTACTCGTGTCTCCTTTCACCCTCTGCTGCACCCCATGCCTCCCATCCCAGTCATCATTAATCTCTCACACTAATCATCCCCCGTCACCAATTATCGTTCAGCAGTAAATAAACTTTCGGATTTTCACCGTGTACGCCTCAGTTTCCAATTTACAGCGTGATACGAGCCACTTTATTGGGTCCCATACAGTTAATTTCACCTGTCCAAATTACACATAGGTTTTATTTTCCCTTGCTGTTGCCACACGATTCAACTATGCTATGGGAGACCTAATCCATAAGCAGCCAAAGGGTTACCTATAATATGCTCTACACCGGAAATTTGCATGTTATAAACAGCGATGTGACAAAATGTGGTCATATGCAGTAGATATTTGCTTCCCCGTATTACTTAAAGGTTACATACATACTGCTAATATTGAAAGTGACAGTTATTAGTCAAACGATTTATACATTGCTCTTCTCACTTTATGTTCACACATTTAAGAAATATGATATGATATTCCCGCCTCTGTTCATAAAATAACCCGTACACATGCAAATTTGGTCGATCATAGTATAAAATATTTACTTTCTATATACTTTATATATATATATATATATATATATATATATATATATATATATATATATATATATATATATATATATATGAGCCAAAGGAACTCTTCGTCCCCGAGTAGAAGCCATGAGAACGAAAATCCCCATCCTTTTGTTTTTTTTAGACGCTTAGACACACTGTGAATGAAAGACTGAAGGCCGCAGACGTGGGGAAACACGGACGAAGACTTCCAGATGTGTCTAGATATACGCTGATGACAATGAGAATGTTGAGCATCCTACACACTGGAGCCGCGGTGGACAGACGTGGAACCCGTGTGTGGGTAGACTAATGCTTTAAGGCCTCATGAATCCTCTGGCGACGGTAATGGTGTATGAGATTGATAAACTCGTCCCTCATAAGGTGGAATAAAATACGAAATTCCAGTGTAATCGACCAAAACTTTTATGGTGATAATATTTTTCATGCCGTAATTTTCGCCCAAGCTTAGTACAATCGTCAGACGGCAGCCGAATTAAATTACAATCCAGGCAGTCCTCAGGTAAGGGGTTAAAGGTACACACTGCAAGATGAGTGCAGACAGGCAGTGTTGGGGTGAGGAGGAAGCTGGAGAGAGAAAGTGCTCTCTCTCTCTCTCTCTCTCTCTCTCTCTCTCTCTCTCTCTCTCTCTCTCTCTCTCTCTCTCTCTCTCTCTCTCTCTCTCTTTCAAAAACAGAGAGACAGGAGTAGTATATATGTATAATCATCATGAGAGAGGATGAACAGAAAAAGAAGGTTGAGTTGAAGTGTCAAGACAGAGGTGGAAGTGGAGGAAATATGTGGAGAGGAATGGAGTGGCGAGGAGGGAAGGGAGGGGAGAATGGAGGAAAGATAAGGGAGGGGAAGAGTATGGAAGGGAGGAAAATGGAGGGAGGGAGGGATGGGGAGGTGATGGGAGGAATATGAAGGGGTTCCGGGATGAGCCAAGGACGCCCACCCCCCCTCTTCCCACTGTACATCACGACCTTGGCGGGGCACACACACACACACACACACACACACACACACACACACACACACACACACACACACACATACTAAGATTCACATTCACATAAGTTTTACACACACACACACACACACACACACACACACACACACACACACACACACATACTAAGATTCACATTCACATAAGTTTTACACACACACACACACACACACACACACACACACACACACACACACACACACACACACATACTAAGATTCACATTCACATAAGTTTTACACACACACACACACACACACACACACACACACACACACACACACACACACTAAGATTCACATTCACATAAGTTTTACACACACACACACACACACACACACACACGGGTTTGAGTCCACGGATGGCGAGATAATTGTAATATGTTGTTAGGTTCATTCTTCTCACATGCCCATCCTTACCTCCAGGCCTATTCAGTTACCTTCTAATAGTTTCATTCTTGTTTAGGTGCCGTATTATTTATCGGTAAAGGTTATGGGTATTACTCTCTCTCTCTCTCTCTCTCTCTCTCTCTCTCTCTATCTATCTATCTATCTATCTATCTGCGTGTGTGTGTGTGTGTGTGTGTGTGTGTGTGTGTGTGTGTTTTCTCAGCTTATTACCTCCGCCGACGAAGATGGAGGAGGTTATGTATTCACCTATGTTTGTCTGTCTGTTGTTTTGTCCAGACGATATCTCCAAAAGTTTTCAATGAATTTCAATGAAATTTTGTGGGAGGGTGGGCCATGGACCAAGAAAGAATTGATTAAGTCTTGGGTAGGGTCTGGATCCGGATCCTGCAATGGCCTTGGCAGAGGTATGCGTTCTCTGGGTGCCTTCTAGTTGTATTTGCATAGGACTGAGTCAGGCTCGAAACATACCGTCTTTATTTACTACCGGGTATTTTGTTTTTCCTAATTCTCTCTCTCTCTCTCTCTCTCTCTCTCTCTCTCTCTTTCTCTCCTACGCACGCACATAACATGTTCTTAGAAAGGCATGTATGTGTACACAGACATGCACACCTCACCCCCTCTCACCCCCCCAAAAAAAAAATTATATTTATATACGAGGGAAAAAGTCGAGATAAAACACACACACACACACACACACACACACACACACACACACACACACACACACACACACACACACACACACACACACACACACACACACACACACACACACACACTACGCAGTTTTTATCATTTATATATTTATAATATATGATATACAAGTATATATCTATTTTTATAGGCTATATTTATACATTTTTATTCTTTTATTTATTTATTTATAAATCAGTTTTAATTAAATATGTATATTCGGTACTGAAATGTACTTAGGAATAATGAAATTTGCCACAGTTTCCTTGTGTTCCCATCTTCAGGAGAGATGATGTGTGGATGCACAAAAGCGCTTTGGAAATTAGGTTCTTCCATTTTCCTCGTAGATGAATCATGTGCAGCTAGGTGATCTATTTGTATGTATGCACGTATGTATATATGTACAGACGGAGACTGGTATGTAGGCAGGTAAGTAGATAGATGTAGATAGATACAGTAGAAGGCTACTAAAGATAGATATTTGGATAGATACACACACACACACACACACACACACACACACACACACACACACACACACAGGAAAAAAAGTGTACCCTTTACATAAAAACACGAACTTTCCGTCATTATCATACCAGCACTGCCTACTCATCCTCTCATTTAGTTCCCACCTCACCATCACCTCACCTCACTCCCACGTACCTCATCTTAGCTCACAATACACTACCTCACGACACAGAATCACTCCAGTCTTTATTTCACCACACACCCATAACACACAACACACCACTCTCAAAATACAAAACAACACACCTCACTCAAAATACACCTCATGACAACAGAAGACACTCAAATTACACCTCACAACACACCCCCTTCAACATCCAGCACTATAACGCATTTACTCTCGTCTGTCAAAGATCCTCAATTCCTTTCAGCTCAGTTGATGGCGAATTGAAGTCAGACTGAAGGGAAAACTAGGTTACTAACAAAAGAGGCTCATTCCAGCCTCACTGAATTTCATGTAATCACGTTTTAGTATTTGACTTGTGGAAGTGGTTCAGTTCCCTCAGATGAAAACAAAGCAACTATGGTCACCTTAATCACTTCTGACACACCTTCTCGCACACTTCACAACAAAATATAGCATGGTCAAGTAAAACGCACCTCACAACACACCCCATTATCTCACAACACACTCAGTCACCTCACAACCCAGCATATCACCTTATAACACACTGACACACCTCATAACACACTCACTCACCCTATAACACAACACGGCACCTCATACCACACACTCACCTGTTCGCAACACAACACACCTCACATTTCGACAGCAAACCACATTTATGACAACACTTCCTTACCTCTCACTCCTGTTTTGTGTGTGTGTGTGTGTGTGTGTGTGTGTGTGTGTGTGTGTGTGTGTGTGTGTGTGTGTGTGTGAGAGAGAGAGAGAGAGAGAGATTAAAGACCCCGGTACCGTACAAATGAGAGCCAAATAAAAAACAGTTCTCTGTGTATTTCAAAACACTATCATCTGCTTCCATACACTTTCCTCCACTGTGTGTGTGTGTGTGTGTGTGTGTGTGTGTGTGTGTGTGTGTGTGTGTGTGTGTGTGTGTGTGTGTGTGTGTGTGTGTGTGTGTCTGAAAAGGCTAAGCACCTGACAAATCTTCAACTACTACCACTCACTACAACTATCATCTACCACAACTAACACCAACTACTACACCTACCGGCACCTAACACATCTACAACTACCACCACCACCCACAACAACCATCATCTACCACAACTACCAGCATCGCGACAGATGGGCGTTGTGGAGTTTCACTTAACATGTGTCGCCTGTAAGGGGGAGAGGGAGAGAGCCTAATAGTGAAGGAGAAAGGAAGGAAGGAAGCAAGAAAGAAGGAAAAACAGAAAGAAAGAATAAGAAAGGGAATGAAGAAAGAAAAGAGGGAGAAAGGGAAGGAAGGAAAGAAAGAGGAAAATAACGAAGAAAAGGAATGGGATGAGAGGAAAAAAGAAGAAAGGGAAGGAAAGAAAACGGGAAGAAAGAAAGGCATCCTGAAAGAAAATGCAGAAAGATGCAAGTTACATAGATACACAAATCGTTCATACCTTACTGTCCTTACCGACATTAATAGTAATTGAGAAAATTATTTTGTATTTTCAGAAAACAACGAATAGGATAGTAAAGCAGAAGGCTCTCCCCCACCCTCCAAACTCTCTGGTAATTAGCTATACAGAAAAAAAAATGAAATAACATCTTGTAGGACCGAAATAACTGAAGAAAATTTGATAGGAACGGTAACCATCAGTACTAAAGGAATCCAGTAATTATTAGTGATCAACATGGTAGAGTGTGAATAAACAACTGTATTTATTTGTCCTGTTAATTTCCATTTTACCTACAAACTTCACCTCAACCATAGGTAGAAACGAAATGTAAAGATGATGATGATGGTGATGATGATGATAAAAGTGCTGGTGATGATGATGATGATGATAAAAGTGCCGGTGATGATGATGATGATGATTTTCCTTTTTTTTTTTTTTAAGTTATGAATTATCAGTAGTTTAGGAGAATCTAAAAAAAATTTCTCTAGGATGCACTCAAGCGAGAGGCAAGATAGTGGGAGAAATTGTATTCTGGCTCAAGGGGAAGAAAGTGGGCGAAGACCTGATGCTGAGAGAGAGAGAGAGAGAGAGAGAGATTACAGGTTCAAAGAGATTATTACAAATCAGTACCCCCGTCCTCTCTCTCTCTCTCTCTCTCTCTCTCTCTCTCAAAATAGTGGCGTTCGTGAGGTTTATAACGTCACGCGGATTCAGTCGGATTCTCCACGGTGATTGGCTAAGTATTCCCAATCATGTGACGTCGTGAGAAATGGTCCCGCTGATTGGCTGTTAGTTCCCATAGTGACAGCGTGTGGGAATGGAAAGGATCTGGTAAAAGGCGCAGAGAGAGAGAGAGAGAGATGCCAGGTGACAAGAAAGAGAGAGCGAGAGAGTAAGCACCTGTCTCCTAATACAAGACAGCCCCTTACCTCACCCTTGGTAGGACAATGGAGGGTGCCAGCTCCGTCGTGGTAGGTGCTAGGGTGAAAAGAGAGGGGAGAAGAGGAGGAGAGAGCAGAGGAGACGAAAGGAGGGGATGGATGTAGAGAGGAGGGGAGAAGAGAAGAGGACATGAGGGGAGGTGGCACTACACAGTATTTCACGTACTGCCATCCCCTCGCCTCTCGGTGTTTACTTTAGCTTTCTCATGGTTATACAGTTTTTCGTCCATACACGGAAACTCAGCAGCTGGTACTTCGTTGTGTGTGTGTGTGTGTGTGTGTGTGTGTGTGTGTGTGTGTGTGTGTGTTCAGATTTCGCTTGAGCGTGGAAAAGTACTCTAATAGTGACAGAAATAATATCCTAAGTAGATATTTTGCAGCTAGAGAGTTAAGGGGGTAGGTGACTGGCCTACGACTCATGTCCCTAGTGGCACTGGATGATTCACACACACACACACACACACACACACACACACACACACACACACACACACACACACACACACACACACACACACACACACACACACACACACACACACACACACACACACACACACACACACACACACACACACACACACACACACACACACACACACACACACACACACACACACACACACACACACACACACACACACACACACACACACACACACACACACACACACACACACACACACACACACACACACACACACACACACACACACACACACACACACACACACACACACACACACACACACACACACACACACACACACACACACACACACACACACACACACACACACACACACACACACACACACACACACACACACACACACACACACACACACACACACACACACACACACACACACACACACACACACACACACACACACACACACACACACACACACACACACACACACACACACACACACACACACACACACACACACACACACACACACACACACACACACACACACACACACACACACACACACACACACACACACACACACACACACACACACACACACACACACACACACACACACACACACACACACACACACACACACACACACACACACACACACACACACACACACACACACACACACACACACACACACACACACACACACACACACACACACACACACACACACACACACACACACACACACACACACACACACACACACACACACACACACACACACACACACACACACACACACACACACACACACACACACACACACACACACACACACACACACACACACACACACACACACACACACACACACACACACACACACACACACACACACACACACACACACACACACACACACACACACACACACACACACACACACACACACACACACACACACACACACACACAGTCGCCTCTCTCAAATTAGAACCGCTGGCAGCAAGGCACATGGCCATCACCCCGACTGGTACTGCAAACCACCTGTGCCAGAGTCGATACAACTTTCTAAATCATGTAGGCAATATCCAGATGTATTTTCTCTTGTACTCCCCCACTGCCTGCGCACATCTCTACTCCATATTTACAAACTTTCATAAATCTGAGCTGAATTTAAGACTGTGTGTATACTCATGTTTTCACTCATGTAGCGCCTCAGCCTACGAAACTAGAGCTAATATTAAAGCGAAACAGTAAAAAAAATATATATATTGGTAAAACTAAAATGCTTCGGAAACGTGTGTGTGTGTGTGTGTGTGTGTGTGTGTGTGTGTGTGTGTGTGTGTGTGTGTGTGTGTGTGTGTGTATACTCTTGTTTTCACTCACATAACACCAAAACCTACACAACCGGAGTTAATGTTCAAACGAAACAATAAGAAAAAGTACGGATAAAACTGAAATGCTGTGGAAACTTATTTATATTATTTATCCTGCTAACTGTTTACATCCTTGATCAAGACGGACTCGGGAGAATTCAGCGCTGCACCAAACCGGCCCCAACCATCCCGCCGGCTTAGAGATTTCGTCCTTATCTCACCTCGTTCTTGTTACCGGCGGGCCGAACTGACCTTTACTTGAATATATTGCCACTCGCATGGATCGGGGCCGAGGTGGTAATTAGGGCGAAGTGTCCAGTTCAAGGGGCGCGGAATTTACAGAAAAAAAAAAAAGTAAATCCATACAAAGGAATGTAATAATTAGCTGCTTGAGATTTTTATAGATTTTCACATCGTTTTTACACAAGAGGAGCACTGTTTACAAAATGGGAGCGATATTCACACACACACACACACACACACACACACACACACACACACACACACACACACACACACACACACACACACACACAAGCAGTAGTGTTTTTCATAATTATAGCAGCGTTTACACAGATTTACACGAGAAGAGCAGTATTCACAAAATGCGAGCAGTTTTTACACAAGAAACAGTTATATATGGTAAATACTTAGAATTGATTGATGATGATGATGATGATGATGATGGTGGTGGTGATACCTGTGATAATAGTGATAATCTATCTATCTATCTATCTATTGCCAGAATCCTCAATCCCGTTCGGGATGGCCACAAACAAATCGCCTCCACGTCGCCCTGTCCCCCGCCATTTCACAGCCACGCTCCCAACTCACATCCCCCTCTCTCATATACCTCTCCACCCCATCCCTCCATCTCATCCTCGGCAAATAATAATAATAATAATAATAATAATAATAATAGTAGTAGTAGTAGTAGTAGTAGTAGTCGTAGTAGTAGTAGTAATGATAATAATAATGATAATAATAATAATAATAATAATAGTAGCCTACGCCTATATTTCCACCCGACTCAACAGACGCGCCGAAACCTTCCCCCGGGCCACCTAAATTAAAGCCTTAGGACGAACCCTCCTGGACAAACAGATGCTGAGCCGAAAAATTGGAGGGGTGCCGAGTTTTCCCCGCCACCTGTTGCTCTGTTGACGAATATGTCGACTTTCTAAGCTGCGAAAGAGGAGTCATTTGGCGGGACTATTAAAAATAAACGAGAGCGCCCCTTAATTACTAGAGTAGCAGTTCTCAGAGATGGAGTGAGAGGTAGAGGTATACATATGGTATATTTGTACAGGTTGTGGTAGGTGGGGGCACTCACCATCCACTCACTCGATGTAGTGCTGCTCTCGGTGTCTGCCCTTTCCTCTCCTCCATTCTTCCTTCCTTCCATCCTCTTCTGTCTTTCTTTCCTTCATTCTTTCCTTGTCCTTCTGCCTACGGGTGACTTTACACTCCCTCTTCCATCTTTCTTACCTTCATTCTTTCCTCTTCCTTCTGCCTGTAGGTGACTCTACACTGAGTGACAAGCCAAATGGTTTCCTGTACACCAGGAAACCATTTACTACGCCGGGTGGTAACCATATAACCAAATTTTGGTGCCTGGTGGTTTAGTGGGTAATTATTGCTCTCCAGTCGGATTGAGCCGATGCAGGTTTATATCCAAGGTGTTGTTGGGGTTTATTGCTCATGTAATGCCACTCAGGGATGAGTGAGGCTGGTCGTTTTCATCTTAAATGTCAGGACCAACTGCCAAGCCCCGGGCCCCTAAGCTCCTCATGGGGCAGTGTAGGACTGGATGATGGATGGATGGATGGTCTGCAGACGAAGTCAGAGGGTATAGGAGAGAGAGAGAGAGAGAGAGAGAGAGAGAGATGGAATGATGACGTGGAGAATATATCAGAGAGAGGTGTGTGTTGGAGGGAGGGCAGGCAAATGGCAGAGGACAGTGCGACATGGAGGCTATTTGTTTGTGGGCCCCCCCTCATGTGGCATTAGGGCGTCAGGGTGTAGATGGACAGATAAATAGGAAAATTGTATATCTAGAGACGACGCGAAAGGACATGACAATATAAAAATAAATAATGAACTTGGCCATGAGAAGAGTAAGAGAAAGTGCGTGATAACGAACCGTAACAATAAAATAATTGTCTCTACCATGTGTGTCTAGAGATGGAGTGAGAGGATGTGGCAGTGAAATAGAGATAAATATACGGCAGTTGAGATAATTGGTGAAAAGCTGAGATGGGGTGAGACGAGGAGGCATGGACGAAACGACGGATGTAAGAGAGAGAGAGAGAGGATGTGACAAAAGCTTGGATAATGGTGTGAGAGGACGTGGTAGTACAAATGTCTCTCTCTCTCTCTCTCTCTCTCTCTCTCTCTCTCTCTCTCTCTCTCTCTTTAAATAGCTGGGATAATAGCTGAGAATCAAAGACGGAGAGAGGAAGCGACTCAGCAAAATAAATTTCTAAATAATTGGTGGCCTAGTTATAAACACTTTCAGCCCGAGGACGTCTTTTTTTATTTCAGTTATTATTATTATTATTATTATTATTATTTATTTTTATTTATTTAGGGGAAGCATCTGGTAGAGAGAGAAGGGGTCACTGAAGAGAACTGGGTGACCTTTGAAGTCGGAGAGAGAGAGAGAGAGAGAGAGAGAGGCAGGCCAGCAACCCCATCGTCCTCTCTGCATCTCCAACCAAATGTGAACAGGAGTTGGCATTGAGTGATCTGATACAAGGAGATAGATAGATAGATAGATAGAGAGAGAGAGGGAGAGGGAGAGAGGCAGGCCAGCAACCCCATCGTCCTCTCTGCATCTCCAACCAAATGTGAACAGGAGTTGGCATTGAGTGATCTGATACAATGAGAGAGAGAGAGAGAGAGAGAGAGAGAGAGAGAGAGAGAGAGGCAGGCCAGCAACCCCATCGTCCTCTCTGCATCTCTAACCAAATGTGAACAGGAGTTGGCATTGAGTGATCTGGTACAAGGAGACGAGCATAAGCAACAGGGGTACCGTTATGTCTGTTTGCATAACCGTTTAGCTGGATGACACCGTTTTTCTTACACTCTGGGTACTTAACAGATGATTTTGTGCGATTTAGGAGAGATTTCCTGATACCAAAGGGGTTAATGTTTGCTATATTTTACTTCCTTCACTTTGAAAAAACTCCCCTAGGCTTGGAAATCGTCTGAAAGTAGGTCTTAATATAGCTGAATAATAAATATGTAATCGTGGTGAAGTGGCTAGTAGTCTCTCTCTCTCTCTCTCTCTCTCTCTCTCTCTCTTAGGACTTCTGTAAGCTGTGCGAGGTAAGAATATAATAATGCAAATTTGTGAAAGACGTCAAGTAAAGAAGTCTGTTGTTAAGAAAAGAGGAAAGAATTTAGATCCTTTGGTAAAATGGATATTGGTTGGTGGTGAAAGGAGTATTTATTAAGTCAGAAGGTAAATGACATGAAAAGGCAGGTAGATGGTAGGTGGATATGGTACTCTGGATGCATAACTAAGAGAGGTATAGAGGTTGAGAAAATAAGGTACCTGAGTGAGACTGACGGTAAGAGAATGAGTAGAGGACAAAGCCGAGAGTGGATATGGTACACTAGAGGTACGGTAGGTGTGTAAATAAGTGCGGTATGGATGATAAGAAAACAAATTAAGATAAGAGAGATACGGATGGTGAGAGAAAGCACTGGTACTGACAGAAAGTAGTGGATGAAACGCCGTTGGAGATGCACATGAGAAGGGCAACACTCCTTTATAAAACCCCTTAAGTCTGATGATTGATTTTATATTTCACACTCGCTCCCTCCAGACGATTTTATTCAGCTTTGGAGAGACTTTTCGAGCTTGCGGGGCTAATAAAAGCAGAGTTAAACCCTTCCAGTTGCAAGAGCCTCCACTAAGTTAAATAAAATCGTCTGGTTGCAAGAATAAAACCGAAATTGTGTCCTCAGGCTGAAGGGAATTATTTCTATCCCCGCAGCCATTAGGGAACACATTATTGGGAGGATTGTTTTGGACGGTGAGAGGCACGCTGGTGATAGCTAATTGTCTGTCTCTTGTGTTTTTCTGTTTTTCTATTCCCTTCCATCCTATATACCGATATGTGTGGGACAGAAGGTTAAGATGATGAAATTTATGACAACTTAAGCAGGCAGAAAAGTGAAGAAGAAATAAGAAAAAGAGAAGGAGGAGGAAGAAGAAAAGAAGAAGAAACTAAAAGAAAAAGAAGAAAAGAAAGCGCTCTGAGTAAAATACACGAGAAATAAACAATATGGGAAGAGTTGAAAAAAATATAATAAAAAGCTGCAGGAAAAATAAATACGCGAAAGTAAGAAGCTCAGAGAAAGTAAAGAAAGAAATGGGAAAGTAAAAAATGCGGGATCCTACGTTGCACGCATGTCATAAAAAGAAAAAAAAAGATAGAAAAAAATGTAGCACGGCAGGTAAGGCGGGGAAAGTTGTAGGCAAGTCACTGTGTTTGCGGGCGTGAAAGTGGTCCGTGGACTTGATATCATGGACTACCTTTCTCCTACCTTTCTAGAAAATTACGTACGTTTTCATATAGTTATTTGTATCTAAAGTCAGTCCCTGGGGTTGGCTCTAATGAGAAGCGTATTGGATTAAAAGGTCCGTTCTGTCTTCTGTGTGTGTGTGTGTGTGTGTGTGTGTGTGTGAGAGAGAGAGAGAGAGAGAGAGAGAGAGAGAGAGAGAGAGAGAGAGAGAATATATGCGGTAAATTGACATCTTTCAGTCTTAATGTTGAGCTATAGCATGAGATTTACACCGGAATATGGTACTAGTCACGAAGAAGTGCTGTGAAAATTACAGTCGTATCTGTAAAATATGGTAGTCATGAAGTGTTATGGATATTAGCGTCGTATCATTATCTCTAGATTCTGGTAGTCACGAAGAAGTGCTATGAGAAGAAAGTAAAGTTGTAGTATTGTCAGCCACCGAGCGATGGGAATTAAACACGATGATAACTTAAGCCAGGTAACAGTGAAAGAACTGTAGGTGGATTTCGGTAAGTCACTCCATCTCTTGTACTCAGCATTACTAATTCGCCCCCAGACACTACTTCGGTACCATATACAGCACGGGATGCATACTGTACAGGAGAATTCGGCATATAAACACCATTACGGCCTCTTACAAGCAAACACAAATTCGCCATACAGTCAACACTCGGCATCATTACCTCTGCACAAACACCTGTAGGAATCATTAGGTTCACAATCGCCACTGGGCCTCATTAACAAACAAGCAAAACAAAACAAGCAACTTCGGAGAGGGAGAGAGAGAGAGAGAGAGAGAGAGAGAGAGAACTATAGCTTTAAAAAAAAAAAAAAACAATCCTGGCGATATTAATAGTCAGGCATACAATTAAATAATAAGAATTTCATATTAACCCAAAGATAATATTCACGTACACATAACCACGTACATACATGTCTACCCGTTCTACACATTCTCACATACTTGCAGACATTCCCACATATTCACACATTCACATACATTCGTAGACCTAGTAACATATTCACACACACACACACACACACACACACACACACACACACACACACACACACACACACACACACACACACACACACACACACACACACACACACACACACACACACACACACACACACACACACACACACACACACAGACACACACACACACACATTCATATTCACAACTCTTCGCATGCTTAATAACAGATTTGCATATACTGTCACACACACACACACACACACACACACACACACACACACACACACACACACACACACACACACACACACACACACACATTATTCAACCATTTCAATCTTCCATTACGTTTGCGACTCAAATAGGTTACTAGGAAAATATATTACACACACACACACACACACACACACACACACACACACACACACATTATTCAACCATTTCAACCTTCCATTACGTTTGCGACTCAAATAGGTTACTAGGAAAATATATTACACACACACACTCACACACACACACACACACGGCGGAGAGGCAATAAAAATCTACATACATCTTCGCTCAGCATATATTACACTCTCGGCCTCTCTTCAACTTCGGCGCGCCAGACCACTCATTCACACCGCCATATTTGCATAGGTTGGTTCGGCACAAAGCACTGTTTCGGCTTCTTTTTCACTTCAGCGGGAGAGAGAGATGGGGAGGGGAGGGATGGAGGGAAGGAGGGAGAAAAAGGCGTGGTGTTGAAAGAGAGAGAGAGAGAGAGAGATTACATTAAAATGATCGAGGCAGCGTAACATGAGGTCATTGCCGTAGAGAGAGAGAGAGAGAGTTCGATATTCAGTCACCTCTTTATCCGTTACTTCTAAATGCTACGGGTCAGCGACAAAGATAGCAAGAGAAAATAATAATAATAATAATAATGAGAGAGAGAGAGAGAGAGAGAGAGAGAGAGAGAGAGAGAGAGAGAAAAGAAAGTAATGGGAGAGGAGGAGAGAAAATCACATCCATTATAAAACCAGTTCGGCACACCACACCTTCTCGGCTACCACCAGTCCTCATCACTTTCGGCCCCAGGTCTCCTTTGTCACTCACACACACACACACACACACACACACACACACACACACACACGCACACCACAGAATTAGCCAAATTTAACCAACCCAAACAATTTCTGACCTTGCCTGAGAGAGAGAGAGAGAGAGGGGGGGGGAGAGAGAGAGAGAGAGAGAGAAACTAAATTTAATCCAACCAAACCAAATTTCTGACCTTGTTTAACCTAGATAGAAAAACTGACCTATTTTCTTCGAGTGGGTCTTTTATTTTCTTTGCCTCAGACGATTTCCTTCAGCTGTGGAGAGGCTTTGAACTGGAGGGGTTAGATTTAGCCTTCATTAATCCCTTCAGTACGAGCACGGACTTCTTGGGTGAATAAAGTAGTTTGACGTTAGGAAGAGAGAAATAGAGGCGTGAGAGAGAGATGAGGATGTGCGAGAGAGAAATGAAGATGTGCGAGACAGAAATGAAGATGTATGAGAGAGAAATGAAGGCGTGCGACAGAGCAATGAAGATGTGCGACAGAGAAATGAAGATGTGCGACAGAGAAATGAAGATGTGTAAAAGAGAAATGATGTGCAAGAGAGAAATGAAGATGTGCGAGAGAGAAATGAAGATGTGCGAGAGAGAAATGAGGATGTGCGAGAGAGAAATGAAGATGTGTAAAAGAGAAATGATGTGCAAGAGAGAAATGAAGATGTGCGAGAGAGAAATGAAGATGTGCGAGTGAGAAATGAGGATGTGCGAGGGAGAAATGAAGATGAGATGTGCGAGAGAGATGAGGATGTGCAAGAGGGAGATGAAGGCATGCGAGAGAGGAATGAAGATGTGCAAGAGGGAGGTGAAGACGGCCTCGAGGTGAAGGGGTTACTAAGATGAATGGAAGCAGACAGCAAGAGTTAGATTTGGATGAATTAAATAGATACATAGAGATGGACAGATAGAGAGGGTAACAGATGAGTGATAGACAGAAGGACGTGAAAACAAAGACAGACTGAGAGAGACAGATGAAGAAAGATTGATGGAGAGTGATGAAGGGATAAACAAATAAATGGTGACAGATAGACAGACAAATGAAGACAAATAGATGGTGAGAAATGGACAGATAGACAGACAGATGGAGACACATAGACAGTTAGACAGACAGAAAGACAGATGGAGGCAGAGAGAAAGACAGATGGAGAGAGACAGAAACAGATGGAGAGTTAAAGATCTATCAATAAACAGACAGATACAAATGAAAAAGTAAAAAAAAACTATTAATTAAGGTACGAAATGCAGCGGCAGAGGAACATTAATTTCTTAAGTTTTATGGCGTTCATTCATTTATTTATTTATTTATTTATTTACTTATTTTTTGACCCTAAATGTTTGCATGCAGATGAGGGATGGAGAAGGAAAACTTTGAGAGAGAGAGAGAGAGGAGCTAACATGTCAAGCTTCTAAGTCATGGATTGCAACACCATGGTCTAATTTCTATCTTTTTTTCCTTCTTTTTACACGGGATTACGACACCAGAATTTAATTAGCGAGCAAAATGTCGCCTTTTTACCTCATAGTTTTTTTCTGTTGTTTTTTATTTGATTTGACGAGGATAATTTAGGTTAGTCATAAATATGGACCTAGATGATGATGGTGATGATGATGGTGATGATGATGATGATTATTATCATTACTTACAGGTAACTATTCCGTTTCATTTTCACTGTCACAGTCACCTTCATTATCGTTTTTACAAGTTGCCATGCATCATTTTCATTAGTCTTTCTAACGTAGTCATCATAATCATATTCACCATCAAGATCATTGCCATCATTATCATCAACTGCCATAATCCTCGTCATCCGCATCACTGTCACCATAATCTTCACTGTCATCATAAACATCATCAGTACTACCAGGTTCAATAATTATCATCTTCATCATCACTGAACTCGTCCTTATTTTCATCCACTCATTCCATCAATAACTTTTCCCACTCTGACCTGTTGGCAATAAAGCAGGTGTGATCAGATTTATAGATCTCATCCCACACACACCCTACCATCCCCCACCCCACACCAGCCTCACCCCACCCCACTCCAACCCCCTCCAGCCAACCCCCACCCCCTCCACCCCAGTCTCCTCACAAACCCACCCCCACCTAATTTCAGTCTCCCCACACCCCCATCCGCATTGCACCCCTACACATTCCCACTCCACCCCATCATAACAGCCACCCCAATCTCTCCACACCCGATTCTACACCCCGCACTCCCCCCGCCCACATACCCCACTCAACCCCTTCTTTTTACCCACACCCCCACCCCACCCCACCCCACCCCACCCTAACCGCAACCCCAGTCTCTCCACACCCAGTTCCACATACCCCACTCCAACCCCTGCTTTTTACCTCCATTCCACCCCTCCCTACCCCACCGCACCCTCACCCCCACCCTTCCTTTCACCTCATCTCTGAACATCCACTCTATTACACTAATTGGCTCACTGTACTCCTTTCTACCATCGTTAACCCCTTCAGTACCATGACCTCATATGGATTACTGATTAGTTTCGGTATGAGTTTGTTTTATTTTTTATACTACCAGACATTTTACTGTGAGAGAGAGAGGGAGAGAGAGAGAGAGAGAATCTTGGTGTAGAGCTCCCCCGTATTGAACGGGTTAAGGAAGACTGTATATAAACTCTACAGTTATAAAATTCTCTGCTAAGCTGAATAACACAGACTGTGGTAGAAAGAACATAATAATAATAATAATAAAAATAATAATAATAATAATAATGATAATAATAATAATAATGAGGAGGAGGAGGAGGAGGAGAGGAGAACGAAGAGGACGGGAGAAGAACGAGGAGGAGGAGGAGGAGGAGGAGGAGGTGAAGAAGACGAAGAAAAAATAGAATAAGTAATAGAAGAAAAAAGAAAAGAGAAAGTGAAAAGGAAGAAAGGTATCACAGAATCTGAGTGGCTACAACACACATATACAATTCGCTTTCGGCCAGAATACCATTTCGTCCCCATTAGACACATTCAGGTCAGCCCAGCATCTCGACCATTATATACGGCAACACTTGAAGGTAAACAGTGAACGCACGGTGACCTGAATAGCCGGAAAGTCGGTCAGAGGGCTCAGTGGTCAAGAGGGCGTGGTAGAGACGAGACTGCAGATCAACACGCGTAAATCTAAACCCCCAACCATCAGTCAAAACATGAAGCCAATTTTCTCGCGGCCTCTGGAAGCCTTGTAGTACCTCGTAAATTTGAACTCCAACGGCCATTCAAGAAACTTTGTAATATTTCGCTAATCTGAACTCCACAAAGGGCTCTAGGAAAGTATGGAAACTTTGTTATATTTTTCTAATTTGGACTCCAACGGTCATTCTAAGCAAACGGGTGTATGGAACTGTAATATTTCCAGGTTTTGAACTCCAACGGTCATTCCAGACAAAAGGCTCTAGGAAATCTTGTATATAA
The DNA here is from genome assembly GCF_032717465.1 of Coenobita brevimanus. Lineage (NCBI taxonomy): Eukaryota > Metazoa > Arthropoda > Malacostraca > Decapoda > Coenobitidae > Coenobita > Coenobita brevimanus. The sequence continues at coordinate 3,825,394 of NC_137038.1, forward strand.
TATTTCTTTCATTTGAGTTCCAGCAATCATTCTAGACAAAGGACCTCGGGAGATTTTCTGCTACGTCGTATACTTGAACTCCAACCATCAGTCTTAACTAGAGGGTATATTGTGGTATTTAAGAAGTAGGGCCCGTATTCTTCTCAGGTAAGGAGGCTTCCTAGCACCTCTTCCTTGGCGATTTATTTTCCAAACTACCCATTAATATCCTCTTTTATGAATCTTATTTAATATCGACACTGCATAAATAACACACAAGAATATATTAACAGAGCAGATGCAGAAATAAACCGGTATGGAGGAGGTGTTAGTAAGCATCCTAAGTGCACGCAAATGTCGCCCCAGGTCTCTGAAACACACAAGACTATATTAACGAAGCAGATACAGGAATAAACCAGTAAAGAAGTTTTGTTAGTAAACATCCTAACCGCAGGAGAACAGCACCCAAGGTCTCTGTTTGAAAACTGTTTATACTCAGTTTTTTTTTTTTTTCATTAAGGCGAAGATGCACTTGGCAGGTTGGTGATGATTGACTGAAAGCAACATGTCCGAATAACATTTACTAACCCAAATTTCCCCCTCAGATATATATTGTCAATTAATAATGCTAACGAGTACAGAGATCATGGAGTAACGTTGCATTCAGCTAATCATCACTAGCCTGTCAAGTGCATTATTGCCTCGGGGAAAAAAAAACACACACAAAAAAAAAAAAAAACTGAGTGTAGTACCTCGTCAACCCGAACTCACATGTCACTCTAAACTAGCGGCTATTTTTTGAAGGTCTGTGGTAGGTGGGGGCGCTCACCATCCGCTCACTCGATGTAGTGCTGCTCTCAGGTGTCTTCCCTTTCCTCTCCTCCATCCTTCTTTCCCTCCATCCTCTTCTGTCTTTCTTTCCTTCATTCTTTCCTCGTCCTTCTGCCTACGGGTGTCTTTACACTCCCTCTTCTGTCTTTCTTTCCTTCATTCTTTCCTCTTCCTTCTGCCTGTGGGTGACTCTACACCAGGGGTTCCCAACCTGGGGTAAATTACCCCAAGTGGGGTAATTTGGTCTTTTGTGAAGGGTAATGGGGGAGGTAACAAAAAAAAAAAATCCAAAAATCATACCAGTTATGATACACTTTCAGACCTATACTAAAATTCAGAGATGAATGTTTAAAATCATGTTTATTTGGTATCAGTGTTAATAATAAAAATAAATTACTCCTTGCAATAACTCTCTTGGTTTTAGCCTAACCTTTAATTAAGTCCCACATTTAAACTAAAATCTAGGCATCAAAATGTTAAGCAGCTAAAATGCAATTGTGGAAACATAAGCAATGAGGGGTAATGAGTGAAGGGAGGTGTGGAAAATGGGGTAATGGGTAAATAAAGGTTGGGAACCCCTGCTCTACACTGAGTGACAAGCCAAATGGTTTCCTGTACATCAGGAAACCATTTACTACGCTGGGTGGTAACCATATAACCAAATTATGGTGCCTGGTGGTTTAGTGGGTAATTATTGCGCTTCAGTCGGATTGAGCCGGTGAAGGTTTCTAACCAAGGGATGGTTGGGGTTTACTGCTCATGTAATGCCACTCAGGGATGAGTGAGGCTGGTCACTCTCATCTTAAATGTCAGGACCAACTGCCTAGCCCCGAGCTCTACGCTCCTCATGGGGCAACGTAGGATTGGATGATGATGATGATGATGGCTTAATAAGTACAAGTAGATCCCTATTTGAAAGCTATCTGATACCCCGCAGATTTTAATTGTAGTCTGTTTAATCTCGTTTGGCAAAGACCCCCTTACCTTTTTCAGCTCAGTTAATGGCCAGATGTAGTCAGACTGGAGGAAAAATATGTCTAGTAACCAAGGAGAAAAATATGACTAGTAACCAAGGAGAAAAATATGACTAGTAACCAAGGAGACAAAATTTGTAACCAAGGAGAAAAATCTGACTAGTAACCAAGGAGAAAATATTAGTAACCAAGGAGAAAATTTTGACTAGTAACCAGGGAGAAAAATATGACTAGTAACCAAGGGGAAAAATGACTAGTAACCAAGGAGACTCATGCCTACCTCACAGCTAAAACTTATTAAATTTCACGTAACCATCAAGTGTTCAAATTGCATGAGTGGTCTAGTTCCCTGAAATAAAAACAAACTAGCTATAAAAATAATCTAATAGCAATAATTCCACGTGACCTCAGGAATCATGTCTCTAGAAAGAAATTTAATAGCATCTCCTAAATATATAATTACAATGGTTAATTTTAATCCCATAGTCTCGCGGATTTAGGGGGATTAATTTCGCCTCTTTCTGTATGTATTATGCATTTCTGTTTTACGTATGTCAGGTATGTTATATGCTATGTATGTAATGTATGCTGTGTATGTTATGCTTCAAATATGTATGTTTATGTATATTCAAGTATGTTATGTACGTGTATGTTATGTGTCAAATATGTATGTTTATGTATGTTTAAGTAAGTTATGTACGTTTATGTATACCATGTATGTGATGTATGCTATGTCTGTTATGTGTCAGGTATGTTATGTATGTTTATTTATGCGTCAGGTACGTACGTTTATGTTACGTATGCCAAGGAAGTCGATATGAAATAGACAGCATATTACCAGGGTGTCATAACCAACATACATTGCTAAGGAGGAAGTGTTAACAAATCTACCCCTTAACCAACAAGACCACGACCTCCATATCAACACCTCGCTTCTGTGTATCCGCTCGTTTTTGCGTGTTTGAATTTTCGTTTTTATTTTTTCACAGCTTCAGTAATTGTGTAAGTTGTATCAGCAAAGTGGATAGCCAGATTTAATACCTCCATTCACCCATCATTCCCTCTCTAAAACACACACACACACACACACACACACACACACACACACACACACACACACACACACACACACACACACACACACACACACACACACACACACACACACACACACACACACACACACACACACACACACACACACACACACACACACACACACACACACACACACACACACACACACACACACACACACACACACACACACACACACACACACACACACACACACACACACACACACACACACACACACACACACACACACACACACACACACACACACACACACACACACACACACACACACACACACACACACACACACACACACACACACACACACACACACACACACACACACACACACACACACACACACACACACACACACACACACACACACACACACACACACACACACACACACACACACACACACACACACACACACACACACACACACACACACACACACACACACACACACACACACACACACACACACACACACACACACACACACACACACACACACACACACACACACACACACACACACACACACACACACACACACACACACACACACACACACACACACACGGAAAAATAAAAATAGTGACTTGTAAACAGCGCAGCAATGACGAAAGCAGAGGCCCTGAAGCAGACTATTGCAGACAGGCCTACGGGGAACAGCCTTTCAGAAAAAATAAATCTCGACCGATATAGATAGGTATAGATGCATTACTTGAACAGGTAGCCTAAACTCACCTCAAATTCCCATCTTTAAGTTCGTATATGGTAGGCTGCAATATTGAACTTTTTGCTTGGAGGGAGACCTATACCCAGAAATCACTCACATCAATGCTAGAGAGAGAGAGAGAGAGAGAGAGAGAGAGAGAGAGAGAAGGTATGTAAAAGCAGGTGTTGTAATGCTGTGTTTGTGTGTGTCAGCAGTATACCTATGTGACTGTATGTGAAAGTATAAGTGCTGTGATGGCTATAAACGACAGGATTCAGGCATAATGCAAGCGTATAAATTAAATACTGCCAACACCCACTTTAAACGTCCGTAATGGCTTGGGTTTAGAATCTTAGACTTTAACCACACGCAGATTGGGAGAAGGTAATATCAGTAAATTCAAGTGACAGCAGTTCCAGATCACCACTGCACCAACTGATACCATTTCCCTGCCTGATCTAAAAACGCCTCCATCTGCGTTTTAGGGATTCGAACCTGTACGTAACTCAGCCCACGGACAGTAGTAACGGTACTTTTAATATCGCGTCCGTAAGAATGTAAGTAATTAATATGAAGGTCGAGAGAATCACCTGGGCTATAAGGTAATTAAGAGATGGTATTAAAGTGACATTAGTATCCCGTCAAAGAAAATGAACACCCAGATGAAAGAAAACGAGACGTGATCCACACACACACACACACACACACACACACACACACACACACACACACACACACACACACACACACACACACACACACACACACACACACACACACACACACACACACACACACACACACACACACACACACACACACACACACACACACACACACACACACACACACACACACACACACACACACACACACACACACACACACACACACACACACACACACACACACACACACACACACACACACACACACACACACACACACACACACACACACACACACACACACACACACACACACACACACACACACACACACACACACACACACACACACACACACACACACACACACACACACACACACACACACACACACACACACACACACACACACACACACACACACACACACACACACACACACACACACACACACACACACACACACACACACACACACACACACACACACACACACACACACAGAGTACGATACATGCATTACTCATTCCTCACACACATGTACATAACAAGTCTCTACATACATACGGTACCCCACTACAGTTCACACACACACACACACACACACACACACACACACATTACGTTACATGCATTATTCATTCCTCACACACATGTACATAACCAGTCTCTACATACATACGGTACCTCACTACAGTTCTCACACACACACACACATACACACACACACACACACACACACACACACACACACACACACACACACACACAGACGCCCTTGTCCTACCTTGAGCTAGGCTAGACAGGGTAAGCTCTGGCATTTCCTAGTACCTTAGGCTGTGTATAATAGCAGCCGGGTAGACAGGTGCTGTATACAGGTAAGTAGACAGGTAGATAGACAAACAGATAGATATAGAGAAAGACAGATGGACAGGGAGGCAGGTAGACTCGACAAAGAGATAAATGGACATAGAGGAAAAATATAGACAGACAGATAAATAGATTGATAGATTAGATAGGCAGGGATACAGGCGGCATCAACAAAGATAAATGGATATAGAGAAATAGATAGACAGGTAGGGAGACAGACAGATAAACAGACTGATATTGAGAAAAAGGTACACAGGGAGACAGGCAGACAGACAAAAGGATAGATGGAGAGAAAGAAATAGGGAGACAGGTAGACAGACAGATAAATATAGTTAGTTACTGAGAGAAAGATAGACAGGTAGACAGACGGACTGATAAATGGATAGATGCAGAGAGAACAGGTAGACAGGAAGATAGATAAATCGATAAATATAGAGAAAAACAGATAGACAGAGAGACAAGTAAGCTAGACAGACAGTTAAGTGGATATAGAGAAAAAACTAAAGAGACAGGTAGATAGACAGACAGATAAATGGGTAGATAGACGGAAAATAGACAGACAGACAGACAAACATATGCATGGACGGATATGTACGGAAGCACAGATTGATACACTAAGTGAGTGGATGGATACGCTATACAGAAGACAAAAACACAGAAAAACAAATCACCCTAATATACACAGAGTAAATAAACATAGCCTGATAAACAGAAAAAACAAACACAAAAAAGATGCAGAAAAACAGAAACAGAGAGAGTGAGAGAGAGAGGGGGGGGGGAGAGAGAGAGTATAACTGTACCTATGGCATTTCCTGTAAGAAGTTTAATCGGTATATAGGAATGTTGATGCAGTTATAAGTGGGTAGGTAGGTAGGTAGGTAGGTGGGTAGGTAGGTAGGTAGGTAGGTAGGTAGGTAGGTAGGTAGGTGGGTAGGTAGGTAAGTAGGTAGGTAAGTAGGTAGGTAGGTAGGTAGGTAAGTAGGTAGGTAGGTAGGTAGGTAGGTAAGTAGGTAGGTAGGTAGGTAGGTAGGTAAGTAGGTAGGTAGGTAGGCAGGTGGCTGGGTGGGTGGGAGGTTGAGTGGGTAGGTAGGTAGGTAGGTAGGTAAGTAGGTAGGTGAATAGGTACATAGATAGATAAATAAATAAAAAGATAGACATAAATAAATAGCGATACAAAAGGGTAAGTAGGTAGGCAGACAGGCAGGCAGATTGATATGTAGGTAGGTAGGTAGGTAAATAAACTGACACATGTAAATAGACAGGTAGGTAGGTAGGTAGGTGGGTTGCAGAATCGGTAAGGAGGTAGGCAAGCAGTTAAGTAAGTAGGTAGATAAGTAGGTAGGAAGGTGAGCATGTGAAGAGGCAGATGGGCAGGTAAGTAGGTTAGAATGTAGGCAGGTAACTGAGTAAGTAGAAATGTAAGTAGGTCGGTAGGTGACTGGGTAGGTGACTGGGTAGGTAGCTGAGTAGGTAGAAATGTAGGTAGGTAGGTTGAAAGGTGGGTAGGTAGATAAGTAGGCAGAAAGGTGGGTAGGTAGGTAGACAGGTAAGTAGATGAGTGTGATTCTTTGAAGGTAAATGGTCAGATGATTAGGTAACAAGGTAGGTAGGTAAGTAGATACAGTAGGTGAGTAGGTAGAAAGGTGGGTAGGCAGGGAAGTAGGTAGAATGGTAGGTAGGGAAGTAGGCAGAAAGGTAAGAGAGTAGGTAAATCGACTACGGAATGTGCTGTAGTTAGGTAGAGAGAGAGAGTGGGTAGGTAGGTAGGTAGGGTCTTGGTAGATAGGGAGGGAGGTAAGACGCTTGAAAAGTAAGTAGATGAGTAGTTATGTTGGTAAGTAGGTGGGTAGGTAGGTAGAAAAGTACACATGAAGGTAGGTCAGTAGGTAGGTAAAAATGTACACAGTAAGGTAAGCAGGTAGATAAGTAAAAAGGCAATTAGGTAAGTAGGTAGGTAGGTAGTATACAAGTCGATTAGTAGATAGATAAGTACTGGTAGGTATGACTAAGGCAAACTACAAAGGCATAAATTGGTAAGTAGGAATATAAATAGGTTGGTAGGTGTGTTGGTAGGTAGGTAGGCAGCAGAGTTAATGGTGAGAGAGAGAGAATCAGGTTTCTTTAGCTACACCCCAACCCTATACCGCGATTCTCTCTCTCTCTCTCTCTCTCTCTCTCTCTCTCTCTCTCATTTCTGAAAAGGAATACAATATAAGAGGTGGGGAAGCAGGAAGAATGGAAGGAGAAAAAGAAGAGAGAGAGAGAGAGAGAGGAGGGGGAAGGGTATGTGAAGAGGAGGGAGTAATAGGAGTGAAGGAATGTGTAGGGCAGGAGAGGGGAGGAGGGAGGGAGGGAGGGAGGAGCGAGAGTGAAAGTGGAGAAAAAAGTGGCTGACTCTTTTAAGTGGATCAGCCCCCGCCCCCCCCCTCTCTCTCTCTCTCTCTCTCTCTCAGCATTCTTTTCCTCCCTTCCGTCCTCCCTCTCTGCCATCATTCCTTTACCCCTCCTCCCACGGTGCGTCCGACCTCCCTTCCCTCCCCCCTCCTCCCTTTCCTCTCCCTTCCTCCCTTCCCTCCCCCCTCCTCCCTTCCTGTCACTTTCCCTTTTCTCATTCCTCCCTTCAGCATTCTTTTCCCACAGTTCCTTCCTCCTTCCTCTCTCTCTCTCTCTCTCTCTCTCTCTCTCTCTCTCTCTCTCTCTCTCTCTCAAGTTTTTCCTTTCTTGCACTTCATTTCTTTTCTCATTCACTCAACCTTATTTACCTTTTGATTATATTCAGATTATTTCAGATCCATTATTTACAAGTATATTATGAAGATGAACATTGCAGCATGGTTGACATTATATATTTATTTACCGTGTATGGCGGGGGACAGGGCGACATGGAGGCGATTTGTTTGTGGCCACCCCTTACGGGATTAAGGCGTCTGGCAATAGATAGATAGACAGATAGTATGTGCAATAAGCTACATCTTGCACGTCAGGTACCAGTCTTAGTGAAATATACCTGGTTATACACATCACTGCTGATCATTTTGACACCGATAATATTAAGCGCGCGCACACACACACACACACACACACACACACACACACACACACACACACACACACACACACACACACACATTATTCAACCATTTCAACCTTCCATTACGTTTTCTGCTCAGATAGGCTAATAGGAAGATATATTGCACTGTACACACACACACATACACACACACACACACACACACACACACACACACACACACACACACACACACACACACACACACACACACACACACACACACACACACACACGATACTCTGGGATTTATTCTCTACCTATCTATCAATGTTTTTGGACAGTACAACAATCTTATCTCACCACTGACATCAGGTACACATTTAACAGGAGGCAATGATAATTTTTCGCATCGGCATACTCATCATTAGGCTCAAATCATTACCTAATCCTATATGTTCGATCTTCCGACCTAATTAGCTAAGAGTGTCCTTCATAGCCCAGTTTTCTGTGACCCATTTCGGTCTCACTACATTTTCTGTTTCGAATGCTCAACTTCCCGCCAATTTCAGAATATCTTGAGTTTATGAATAAATTGTTTTTTTTTTTTTAGACACCCAGTACCAGAAGTGTATTAAATGGGAGAAAATAAAGATTTTAAAACACACACACACACACACACACACACACACACACACACACACACACACACACACACACACACACACACACACACACACACACACACACACACACACACACACACACACACACACACACACACACACACACACACACACACACACACACACACACACACACACACACACACACACACACACACACACACACACACACACACACACACACACACACACACACACACACACACACACACACACACACACACACACACACACACACACACACACACACACACACACACACACACACACACACACACACACACACACACACACACACACACACACACACACACACACACACACACACACACACACACACACACACACACACACACACACACACACACACACACACACACACACACACACACACACACACACACACACACACACACACACACACACACACACACACACACACACACACACACACACACACACACACACACACACACACACACACACACACACACACACACACACACACACACACACACACACACACACACACACTCGATCATTTCCAACATTCACGATTCAGACAAGAAATAATATATCATCCTATGCAAGGTCCTGTTCCCACTCCCAGGCTTCTTTAACTCACTCTCAGAAATTTGCTAAACTATTTTAACTGTAACTTGGACCAAAATTATCTCTTCATCGTATGCTGAGTTGTAGTATTAATACTAGAATATGATGCTAGTCACGAGGAGTGCTATGGAAAGGATGTAGAGCCAGAGTATTTATTCTGACACTGATCTACGTAATGTCTGGTCTACGTAATGTCTACTGCAAAAGGACGAAAATCTGAGCCAAGTTAAAGTAAAAGGACTCACATTTTGAAGTTACCTTGAAATATATTAATGGAACTGACCCCACCATGAAAGGGGTAATGATGACCCAACTCCTTGAAGCTCCTGTGGCTAATTCGTGACATAAAACTGTCTAGAGTTGATTTGTTTTCATCTGAGAGAACTGTACCACTCATCCAACTTCAGTACTTATCCATGGTTACCTGAAATTTGATACGTCTTAGTTATGATGTAGGAATGAGTCTCCTTGGTTACTAGTCAAGTTTATCCTCAAATCTGACTACACTTGGCCATTAACGGAGCTGAAAGGGGTTAGGGATCTTTGTCAGACGAGATTAAAGAGACTAGAGTGTTTGCTTCAATAATGTTCCGGTATTAAACAAACTCGACTGTAAGAGATATAATGACGAAGGGAGACAGAGTACAGTCACTGAAGAGAGACAAAGTAATGTATTCCCAGATTTAGCAAGATGAATGACACTAACGCATTTTTGAATACCATAGTACCACTCTAAACAACACACCAGTTCTCATTACATTTAACAAATCTAATAAACCCATTTTCACTATCATATGAATCCACTTTTTTTTTTTTTATCATATTATTTTTCCAAACAGTACACCAGTTCTCATTAGGAACAAAAATCAAATAAACCTCTTTCACTGCCACAAGGTATTTTTCATTTTAATTAGCCACCATCAGACGATTCAAGTTAGGAAGGAGTTATATTAGTGAAGGGGTGACTGGAAGCTTTATCTTACCTCTACATGTTTCCCATTTTTTTTTTAATGCAAGGAAGAAGGAACCAAAGACCAGGAAGCCCGCAAACCGTTCCTTCCAAGAAAAAAACAAAAACAATACAAAAGAGAGCCCAGTTCAAGATCCGTTCATTTCATATACTTAATAAAATCGCTTCACTAGCAGGGAGAATATGGTAAAAAAAAATTGAGGTCCTCGGGTTGAATGGGTTAACGGTATCAGTAGCAAATACATACATGCCTATACTATGTGCACATCCCATACGTACAGTACATAAAACTCGTGTACACAACATTAAATCCTACTTTTTTGGGGGGTGGGGGTGGCTACATGCTGGCAATTTATTCATTTTTATTTTTTTCATTTTTTCGAAGTCCTCTGGTGGTGGAGGGGTTAATGTAGGCTGTATCTAACCCCTCCAGTTCGAAGTCTCTCTAAAACTGAATAAAATCGTCTATTGACATGGAATGAGATTTAATGAAGGCTGAAGATAACCCCTCCAGTTCGAAACGTCTCTCCAAAGCTGAGCAAAACCGTCTGAAGGTAGCAAAAATATAACAGAAAACTTTGTCAACACTTACTGGAGATGCAGGACCAAATTAGTAAAGACGAATGTCATTTTGAAGTACAAGGGCAACGTCTTACCCATTCGACTCATATTGGCTAGTTTTGCAGGCCTGGGATACGGATTTTGTAATGGAGGTGTAGAATTATGTCTGTAAAAGCCATTAAAATCCATACTCAGCACAATTCTGTATTATATTGGAACTAAATTATTTTGAATGGAGTCACAAGAACCCAAGAGTGGCCATACCGTCACCATTAACTCTCAGGTAACGTCAATTATTTTATTCAGCCGAGTGTGAGTCGCAAGAGCCTTAGAGAATTGGACTAACTGTCTTACCCTTTACTTTCACTCTGCATGTTATGCAAATACACAAACACACACAAACAAAAAATGAAAGAAAGAAAGACGAGAAAACATGGTCGTTGCCTATTTGTATACGTTAGCACACAGTACAGATTTATTGCAACTGAGGAAGAAATCACGTCCTCCTTTCTTGACATAGGGAAGCTCCGATAAATGAAATACTATCCAAATAGATAGATAGCTAGATAGATAGACAGACAGACAGACAGATAGATAGATAAATAGATATACTGTCAATCCTATAATAAATAATTCAAGTATTTTACTAATTTCTTTGCATATAAATAATCAGGACTTAAAAGTTGATTTTAGACCCTTGAGTCCAATTGACATTTTTTTTTTTCCTGCTACAAAATTCTATTCAACTAATGAAATGCATCAAGTACTCTATGCGATCATTTAAACTGTATCTAACCATGCCAGTTAGAAAAATTAATCCAACTCTATATCCACTAGTCAGAAGATGGAAAGAATAAACGAAAATGACCACCCGGATCCAAGGGGCTAACCACATCAACACAATGACATGTACAATTTTTCTTGCATATTTTTATTTACTATATTTATTTATTTATTTATTTTAGCCTAGGCAAAATGACTACCTGGATTCAAGAGACTATCCACATCAACACGGTGACATGTATATTTTTTCAATCTTATTTTATTTATTTATTTATTTTTTCAGCATCGGAGAGCCCCTGGTATTAAGAGGGTCAGTGAGGGTTGCGAGTAACCCCTCCAGTCTGACAAGCATATCCAAAGCTGAATAAAATCGTCTGGAGATGGCAAGCAAGGTTTAAATGGAGAAAACATCCGCCAGCTGCAGGTGTTACGGTAAGTCTTTTCCTTTTTGTAGTTCATAATTCACTAAGAAAATGTGGTTAGCAGATGGGTGACTAGGGTAAGAGTGAGGCGGTTCTTAATCAATGACAGAGCAGGGACTGAAGATTATAGTTTAAGACGGATAGATACAGTAGATAAAGTAGGCTACCTGTATGTACTTAGATAAAAGGATGATTTTGATAAAGATGGAACATATGATTTCAACAAGTATCTAAGTGGTTCTCTCTCTCTCTCTCTCTCTCTCTCTCTCTCTCTCTCTCTCTCTCTCTCTCAGTGGGAGATTTCAACGACTCGAAGTTTTTATCCATTATTTTGTTAGTAAAAGTATCCGGAACTGGAGATTTCGGCAAGTGTCAAAGTACAATAGATCTGCATTATTTTGACAGAAGAAAAGGCGTAGTAATTATCAGCATTTTGAAAGCCGATGCAGATTACTTCAAATATTAAATAGTTATCCATTAACACAAGAGATTTCAACAAGCTAAGTAGTTATCCATCAGTCTTTTGTAATTACGTAAAAAAAAATCGCTGACACAACACTGCTTCATTTCAAGTAGCAGTAATAAAAATAGTAGTTGTAGTAATTGTAGTAGTAGTAGTAGTAGTAGTAATATTAATAACAATAATAATAATAATACTTACCTTGTTATCATGTTGACTATATTGACTCGTCGGACCAATTGGATGCTTCACAACATTCCATACACAACTGATTCGAATTTCTCTTCGTTAGACCTATTACCGGGTTCCCCAAAAAACACAGATATGGGGAGAATTATACTGTTTTGGCTCTGATTACTTATGAATCGGTCAGCACTGGGTTCAACTAGATATATTAGGAGTTTTGAAGGGAATATGGGTTAACTTTGACGGAGGACGAGATGCATGACCATCCACCACGGAGGTCTGAGTGCAACTGAAGGGGAGGATGTTGTCTGCCCGTCTCTCTCTCTCTACTCCTTTAGCCTGCCCTCCCGTCTTCCCACCCTCCTGCCTCCTCCTCCGCCACCTCCTCCTCCCGTCTTGCCTTTCTCTCTCACTCTCACCTTCTCAAGCTCTCTCTTTCTGTCTTGCTTCAATTCGTTGCTTTTCCTCTTTATTTGCTATCTTCTGCTTTACTTCAATAAAATGTTTACCCTTCATCACCTGCTATTTCATATTCATCTCTCTCTCTCTCTCTCTCTCTCTCTCTCTCTCTCTCTCTCTCTCTCTCTCTCTCTCTCTCTCTCTCTCTCTCTCTCTCTTCTTGTTCTATTTTCCAAATGTCTCTCACTCAATACATCGTCAAGATTCTTCTCAATACTTCTTCCTATTTTTTGCTTTCTGTTTTCACTTCCTTCGTTTAACCTTTTCATTCAGCTTTCTCACTTTCTCCTTTACTCTCTCTCTCTCTCTCTCTCTCTCTCTCTCTCTCTCTCTTTCCTTTAACGGTTTGGCATCACGTACAGTTAAAATATTTTCTCGCCTTTTTCTTTGACAAAACCACATTTTTTAAATTTATTTCAGGACGTAATGTGTCAAAAAATTTATTAACTCTTTACCCCTCTCATCATCGGGAGAACTCTAGTATCCTATTCCAGTTAAAGCCAGACGGTTTTATTCAGCTGAAAGTGGGTCATAGGAGCCTAAGTTATAATAATGATCGTCAGTCTGCGTTAGCCTTAAAACACACACACACACACACACACACACACACACACACACACACACACACACACACACACACACATTTTCCCAGCCTTCCCCACTGCGGCTTATCAGTTGTTAGCCAGATGCATCCCAGTTCACCAAATATAGAGACTTGATGCCTACCTCATCCTCTCACTCCATCTCCGGGTCACCTACTCTTTATCTACCTGTTTCCTTAGATAAACGTGACCTGCGCATGTTTAATTTTGCGTTTTAATTGTAGAGATAATATTTTCTTTGTTATATTCCCTTTTTATAGAAATTCTCTTATCCCTCTGCGTTACACCAAATATTATCTTATTCATCCTTTCCATTCCTTCGTAATCATTTTTTAGACATGGGTTCTAAGGATTGTTTTTGATGCCAAAGTTGGAACAGGAAGGACTTTGATTAGGCTACGTGTGTGTGTGTGTGTGTGTGTGTGTGTGTGTGTGTGTGTGTGTGTGTGTGTGTTTGACAAGCAATATACTCTTCATGTTTTCCAAAAGCCTTGCATCCTTTCCCAGTCCTGTTTTTTCCCTTGATTTCCTGTTTTTCCCTTGATTTCCTGTTTTTCCCTTGAATTCCTGTTTTTCCCTTGATTTCCTGTTTTTCCCTTGATTTCCTGTTTTTCCCTTGATTTCCTGTTTTTCCCTTGATTTCCTGTTTTTTCCTTGATTTCCTGTTTTCCCCAAATTTTCTTTACCATTAAGTATGAAGAAAAAAGATCATAACTCTATCCTAAATAATATGCCTGGTGGTTTAGTGGTCAGAACGCCCGAGATGGAGCCCCGGGAGATGACTGGGGTGTTTTTCCCATCACGTAATGCCAATAAGGGAGTGAGACTAGTCATCTACTCGCAAAAGTTGGTCATTGGACTTTGGTAGGCTAGACGCGGTTATCCACATCACGAAGGTGGTGATGAAGGAGTGTGTGTGTGTGTGTGTGTGTGTGTGTGTGTGTGTGTGTGTGTGTGTGTGTGTGTGTGTGTGTGTGTGTGTGTGTGTGTGTGTGTGTGTGTGTGTGTGTGTGTGTGTGTGTGTGTGTGTGTGTGAGAGAGAGAGAGAGATACAGCCTTAACTAACCCCTTCAGTACGAGATCCTTTCCGAGCTGAGTAAAATCGTCTGGCGTTAGCAAGAATAAATAAAACACGTCCTTGGGTTGACGGGGTTGGTAGATTTCTGAACACCTCTTCCTAAGCGATTTATTCTAGACCTCACACCTCAGCACACCCTTGTATATCGCTGGTACCAATTATTCCGGTATTTAAAGAGAGAGAGAGAGAGAGAGAGAGAGAGAGAGAGAGGGAGGAAAATATTGAGTCCCAACTGTAACATTTTTTTTTTTTAATGAATGAAGGACACTTGTAATCTGGTGTATGGATTTTTTTCATCTGTTTTTCTCTCCTCTATTCATCTCCCGTAAAAATAAAAAAATAAATAAATAGCAAAATAAATGGCGTTAGGGATGACATGCCAAGGAGCCCCCCCCCCCAGTGTCAAGGGATATTCGACTCTTAAAATAAATATCCAGTACGTGAGGTGGAGTTAACAGGGGTGCGCTGCCTTGTAACCCCATTGTGGAGTGCTGGAGGGGAGAGGAGAGTGGAGAGAATGATGGGGAGGAGAGTGGAGGGAAGGATGGGGAGGAGAGTGTAGGGAAGGATGGGGAGGAGAGTGTAGGGAAGGATGGGGAGGAGAGTGTAGGGAAGGATGGGGAGGAGAGTGTAGGGAAGGATGGGGAGGAGAGTGGAGGGAAGGACGGGGAGGAGAGTGGAGGGAAGGATGGGGAGGAGAGTGGAGGGAAAGATGGGGAGGAGAGTGAAGGGAAGGATGGGAAGGAGAGTGGAGGGAAGGAGGAGGAGGAGAGGACAGTGGAGGGAAGGACGAGGAGGAGAGGAGAGTGGAGGGAAGGATGGGGAGGAGAGTGGAGGGAAAGATGGGGAGGAGAGTGGAGGGAAGGATGGGAAGGAGAGTGGAGGGAAGGACGAGGAGGAGAGGACAGTGGAGGGAAGGACGAGGAGGAGAGGAGAATGGAGGGAAGGACGGGGAGGAGAGGGGGAGAGACTGGGGAGGTAAAATAATTGGAGGAGTATGAGAGAAAGAAAAGAGTGAGATCAAAGAAGAGGGAATTTGGAAGCAAAGGGGAAGAGAATGAGCGGGGAAGGTGGATGAAGAAAAAGAAGAGGAAGGAGGAGGGAGGGAGAAAGACTGGAGAGACAAAATAAGGAGAGGTGTAAGAGAAGATGGTGAGATGAAAGACAAGGAAGTTTGGGGAGAAGGGGAGGAGAGTGTGCGGGAGTGGAGAGGAAGAGGGAAGTGGGAGAGACTGGAGAAAAGAAGGGGAGGAAGGAAGGGAGGTGAAATACAGGAGATATAGGTTAAGGGGAATTATGAGTAAAATGAGAGAAGTAAAAAGGGCAGCAGAAGGTTGATGAATAGGGGAATAGGAAGGGGGAAGGAGAGGAGGAGAGAGAAGAGGGGAAGACAGTAAGGAGACTAAATATGGGCGACAAGGGAGAGGGGGAGAGGAAAAGGGAGGGGAGTTGAGGAGGGAGGGGAGAAGAGAGGGAGAGAAAAAAGAAAAGGAGGGGGAGAAAGGGATAGTAAGCGGAGGAAAAGATAGTGGAGCACAAAAGAGAGGAAGGGAGAGGAGAAGAGACAAGGGGAGAGAAGAAACAGAAGAGAAGGGAGGGAGGCAGACGGTGACAGATGGTGAAGAAGGAGGGAAAGGGAGATGGAAGGAAGGGGAAGGGGGAGGAAGGAAGAGGCGAAAGATCGAGAGAGAGAAAGGGGGGAGGAGGGTGTGGCTAAATAGAAGAAAGTAGAAATGAGGGGAGGGGAGTGGGAGGGAGGGAGGGAGGGAGGGAGAAGGGCAGGCGTGGGGAGAGAGGGAGAATGAGGGAAGGGAAAAAGAGGAGCATTGGGGTAGGGGTGAATGTGATAGAATTTTGACAGCAGGAAAAGAGAGGAGGGGAGGAGGGAGGAGGGAGAGGAGGGGCGGAAAAGATAGGGTGTGGATTTTAGCATGGAGCACGGAGGAGAGAGAGAGAGAGAGAGAGAGAGAGAGAGAGAGAAAGAGAGAAATAAATATATACACACAAACCTACCTCATTTATAAACATAACTAAGATGGTACTTTCTATAATAAATTCCACTTCTTTATCCCATTTATCAACACACACACACACACACACACACACACACACACACACACACACACACACACACACACACACACACAATCTTAGTCTGTTCCGTGTGTTGGCCGTACGTGGTGGCGGATGAGGCAAGAGGAAATAATCTTTGAAAATGGTGTTGCCAAAAGCCTTATCATTTTAAACCATTCACTTAATTTGATTGTGAGATAACGCTGACGTGAGAGAGAGAGAGAGAGAGAGAGAGAATGGGGGGTGCAGCAGACACCATCATTATTCTCCACAGCACTCCAGTTAATGTCCGTTGTCTGTCTGTCTGCCTGTTATTTTGTGACCTCTCTCGCTCTCTTTATCTCTCTCTCACTCTTAGTGAAGGTGGCCACACCCTCCTTTCTTCCGCCCACCCATGTCTCTCTCTCTCTCTCTCTCTCATTTAATTCAATGATTTATGCTACACTGGTTGAGTAGTTTGCAAGTTTGGACTGGAGATAGATAGGTGGATAGACAGATAAATAGATAGGTAGACAGACAAATAGATAGATAGACATGTACAGATAGACAGAGAGGGTGGGGAAAACGAGAGAGAAAAAAGACAAAAAGAGAAACGAAAGAGAGAGAGAGAGAGAGAGAGAGAGAGAGAGAGAGAGAGAGAGAGAGAGAGAGAGAGAAGGGAAACTGGTGAACAGACAAGCATAAAAACCTGATTGAACGTAAGAGATTTTCGTTCCCGCTCTTGCCAAAAAATATTTCCGAAAAACAAAAATTAAAAAATATAAAGAAGGATGAAGCCTTATTTATTTATTTATTTATTTATTTATTGTATAGAACTGCTCTTTTCACATTAGATATAACATTGATACTTCTCCAGATTGAGCTATTGCATGAGTTAAGATTAAATTGTAGTGCTCGTCACGAAGAAGTGTTTTGGAAATGATGCTGAACCGTAGTATTGTGCTGTCTTGATACTGAGCTGCAAGAAATCAAAGGAAAATTTCTCCCAAGTCAAAGGGAATGAAATACAGAGAGACAGATATTAACCTCTTGACGTTATTCTTGGCACCCCCACACGTAGAAGGGGTCTGACGATACGAAACGTAATTAAAACATGCAACATTACTGGACTGAAGACGTTTAAGTTTCATTAGTTGCAATAAATCTACGAGTGTCTAGCTGCCGTGTATCTATCTGTCATTTATCCGTCTATCAATACCTGTGTCTATTTATCCATCTATCTGTCGACTTATCTGACAGTTTATAGCTCTATCTATCCATTGCAAAAGTCCTGGTCTCAGAGATCACTTACGGTGGCCGAGACAAAAACGCCTTCACGGGAAAAAGTGAAGAAAAAGTGAACCAAAGACAGACACTATCATAAATAAAACAGGTATCCAAGTTTATAAAAAAAAATAAATCAAGGTAATGAAGGGTCAGATAAACAATGAATGCAGTTGGTGTGAAAAAGATTCAGAACTGACAATAGATACAAACTTAAACTAGAACGACTCACTTTAGTGGCCTGTTGAAATCTCCCTCCATTTCCAGCGACCACAAAGAAAACTGGAACTGCCGGCCTTGACATCACTTGGATATTCGACCCCCCCCCCGCTCCCCACACTCCTCTACCCCACTCCCATATCCCCATTCCCCCTCCCCCACCCAATACCCATATTCCCCCTCCCCACTCCCCCCACACCTCCCCAGTACACCACAACCCCCACCTTATTCCCCCATCCACCATCACTGCCTCACAGACACACCCACACATGCCCACCACCAACCTTACTCCACATCTCCACCAACCCATAGAGAGAGAGAGAGAGAGAGAGAGAGAGAGAGAGAGAGAGAGAGAGAGAGAGAGAGACAGACAGACAGACAGACAGACAGACGCATAGAAAGCTTATTTTGGCTAGAACCCAGCCCAGACCATAGCAGCCAATTGCGAATTACTCAACAGTTCAAGTGAGAGTTGATTGAAGGTGGTGGTGATGTGGTGAGTGATAGGGGTGGTGGTGATGAGTGATGGTGATGGTGGTGAGGCTGAGTGAACATCATGGTGGTAGTGGTGGTCATCGTCGTCGTCGTTTATAGTGAGGGTGATAGGGGTGGTGAGTGAGGATGATGGTGGGTATGGTGAGTAATGGTGGTGGTAGTGGTGGTGGTGAATGAAGAATGTGGTGGTGGTGGTGAGTGAAAATTGTGGTGATGGTGATGAGTGAAGATTGTGGTGGTGGTGGTGAGTGAAGGTTGTGGTGGTGGTGAGTGAAGGTTGTGGTGGTGGTGAGTGAAGGTTGTGGTGGTGGTGAGTAAAGATTGTGGTGATGGCGGTGGTGGTGATGGTGTTGGTGGTGAGTGAGAAGTATAGATATCTGGAACAGTTGGAGAGGAGGCGGTACGAGGGATGGACATCTGTGTGGCGTATATTGAAAAAAAAAAAAAAAGTACAGCATATCTCAAATCCTCTACTCGTATACTAAAACCAGAAGTAAATACGGCTAGGGAAACACACACACACACACACACACACACACACACACACACACACACACACACACACACACACACACACACACAACTGTAACAACGTAGGGTCTCGTTACTAGGGTGGTAAGAGCTCTCTCTCTCTCTCTCTCTCTCTCTCTCTCTCTCTCTCTCTCTCTCTCTACATATATAGAATTATCAAGACAGAGTGAATGAAGAAAATTCGAAATTCGAGTTAGTAGCGAGGAAGAAGAGGAATAGGGGGGGAAGTAAAACAAGAAGCATAGAGGGAGGAGAAACAAGAGAGGAGGAAGGGAGAAGACAATGAGGAAATGGAGAAGGAAAGGAGGAAGGGAAGAAAAGGCAGGAGGGAGAAGGGAGGAAGAGGAGCGATGTAATAATATGAGAGACCGGAGATAGAATGAGAAGGAAAGAGGGAGGGAGGAAATAAGGAAGAATGATTAGAAAGGAGGAAGGAAAGTTGAAGGGAAAGGAAGGAGGAGAGGAGGAGGATGGAAGGAAAAGAGAGAAGAAAGGGAGGAGAAAGGGTGGAAGAGAAGGGAAGGAGGGAGGGAGGTGTTGGAAGTGAAAGTAATAACCACAGTTTCTCTCTCTCTCTCTCTCTCTCTCTCTCTCTCTCTCCTTTCCCTATGCTGCCCCTTCACCCCTCCACAACGTAACTCCACTTTAACCCCATTTAAGCTCCATTAAACCCGGGTCACGCTCCAGTCTGACCTGCCTCGTAAAGAAGTAGTGAGAGAGAGAGAGAGAGAGAGAGAGAGAGAGAGAGTCAATCATACATCCTCTCTAACCCCTTCTATTGTTATGTTAAATCCAATTACATTTTAAATATTCTTTTTACCTCCAGACGATTTTATTCAGTCGTCGATCCCTATGTTCTTTATCTACCAAAGCGTTTTTCTAGCGTAGAGAACCCCCTTATTTTTTTCAATATCCAGATAGATAGATAGACAGATATATAGACAGACAGACATGCACAGACAGACAGAGAGAGGGTGGGAGACACGAAGGAGAGAAAAAGAAGTGCTTAACTGAGGCTATAATTCACCCCTTCAGTTCCAAAAATCTTCCCTTACCTGAATTAAATGGCCTTAAATAGCAGGAAAAAACTGTCAAACCCGTCCAGGGGGTGAAGGGGTTGATAGTTTACAAGATCAGCATCAAGGAACGAAAAGATGATGAAGACGACGAAGAAGGAAGACGAAACAAACATAGAACAGGAAGACACCCCCTAAGGATTACAACGAGCGAGATGAGAATAAAAACAGAACAAGAAGAAAGAAAACATAAAAAGAAACACGACGGAAAAAAAGCGACGGAAAAAAAAAGAACGAAAAAGATGATGATGATGATAAAGAAAATGAAGAAGATGATGATGATGAAAAAGATGTTGATGATGATGATGATGATGACGATGATGAAGAAGATGATGATGATGAAGATGATGATGATTATAAAAAAATTGAAAAAGATGATGATGGTGATGATGATGATAAAGAAAATGAAGATGATGATGATGATAACGAAAATGAAGATGATGGAAAAGATGATGATGACGGTGGTGGTGCTGGTGGTGGTGATGATGATGATAATGGAAGAGGAAAAAGAAGAAGGAGAGATACAAATAAAGAACAAGGCACAGCGCAAAGAACTCTCATAAACCTTTCAAGAGAACAATACTAACAAGGCAGTGAACGGGAGGGCTGGGTGGTTGCCGCCTCTTCCTCGTACTTCCTCTCCCACGGGGTTCAGACTACACACTGTACATGCAGTGATGGACAGATATTGTAGGTAGATTGAGAGCGTGAGAGAGAGAACGTGTGTGTGTGTGTGTGTGTGTGTGTGTGTGTGTGTGTGTGAATGCATGAGTACGTATGCATGTTAGTGTGCGTGCATCCGACGGAACTTGAGAGGTACTATCCGTAGAAAATTAACACATACGTGCACCCGCTCATGCACATATGCAGCACACACACACACACACACACACACACACACACACACACACACACACACACACACACACACACACACACACACACACACACACACACACAATGAGACAAAAAACACAAACGCAACTAACTGTGTTACCTATAATCTTGAGAATTGTGGGATAAACTACGTAGAGTATTAACTTTTACAGCATTTGGTAATAGCAATACTACTACTACTACAACTACTTAATAATAATAATAATAATGAAAATCATAAGAAGAAAATGAAAATAAAAAAAATGGATGTACAAGAAGCATAAAAAATGAAAAACGAGGAAGAAAAATTAACAAAGTAAGCAGATACAAATAAAATAACTAAATAAATAAAAATAAAGAGATACAGAAAGTGGAACAGCATATGTGGCAATCCAAGCCTTAGGTAAGAGGAGGGTGAGTGTGTGATAGGCCTCGTTAAAGGCTCAATATAATGACTACACGCATTAGTCTTCTGTCGTAATTACCTAAGTCATTAAGCACTGATAATTACGTGAAACAACACTCTCAGCGATGGTAATAGCTATCATGAAAATAAGAATACAGGTAATTCCTGTGTTCGTATAAAAGGAGCTAACAACAAGGGTAATAATAATAATAGTAATAATAATAATAATAATAATAATAAGAATGATAA
Organism: Coenobita brevimanus; assembly: GCF_032717465.1. Lineage (NCBI taxonomy): Eukaryota > Metazoa > Arthropoda > Malacostraca > Decapoda > Coenobitidae > Coenobita > Coenobita brevimanus. Next base: position 3,847,540 of record NC_137038.1, read on the forward strand.
TGTCACCTCAGCGATTTCCTCACCTCTCTCTCTCTCTCTCTCTCTCACACACACACACACACACACACACACACACACACACACACATATATATATATATATATATATATATATATATATATATATATATATACATATATATATATATATATATATATATATATATATATACACGCGCGCGCGCGTCTTATAAGTGCCAACCTTCATTAAACTTTGTACCCAGTAGCAATAATTTTGTCGCTAATATTCCAGGTCTTGCAGCTACTTTACGCTTTACAGTAACGTCAGAGAACTTTCATACATCTACTAATATTTTAGTTTCGCGTTTTTTATGACATGTTATATTTAAATCACGTAATAGCAGAGCATGGTAAAGTAAGAAAACATTGAAGATTTGCATATACAAAATGAGAGAGAGAGAGAGACAGAGAGAGAGAGAGAGAACGCATGCTATGCACCTAACTTTAATGCTCATCAAATATACCCGTATATATATATATATATATATATATATATATATATATATATATATATATATATATATATATATATATATATATATATATATATATATATATATATATATATATATATATATATATATATATATATATTTTACACTTTCTTACTCTGGGCTTCTAATTAATGCCGCGGTATTTGTGACTGTGATCAAACGAGATGAGGAAATAAAGATAGTGGGAGGAGAGAGGCTATGGTACAGTGATGCAAGATGATGAGAAGATAAAGATAGTGAGAGGAGGCGAGAGATTGTGCTGGTGATGCAAGAGGTCGCCCTGATATGTGACGTCATCAGCGCTGCATTTTTGGCGCGTTAATATTTTTTTTTTTTAGGTGTCACTGGATGTTGGTAATTGTTGATGGAGTGATCATATATGTAGGGTTACTGATAAATGTATAATGGTTTTTATTATTATGACTTACTGTGATTGATGACTATAAATACTATTGCAGTTTCTCACATTCTTCCACTACAACGACAAGGAAAGAGGACAGGTAATGGACAGGAATAGTGAGTTTTATCATCAGTGTGACTTAAATTACCGGTACTTACTTACTACTACTACAACTACTACTACTACTACTACTACAGGACTATCACTATAATATTACAACAAGGTAAGATGACAGGTACAGGAATTATGAGTTTTATCATCAGTATCACTTAAATTACTTACTAACTACTACAACTACTACTACAGCACCACCACCACAGCCACCACCACCACCACGGTACATTTTTTATTACCACAATGACACAAGAGTACGACAGGTGCTGCCATAATACCGCATATGTCGAAATTTATCATGCACCATAAATACAGGCTAACCACCACTCCAAAGACCTAAGTTGGGGGTTCAATCTTGTTACCATCAAATTATATTTTTCAAGACAGCTCCCTTGTAGTAGTGAAAAGAGAGAGAGAGAGAGAGAGAGAGAGAGAGAGAGAGAGAGAGAGAGAGAGAGAGAGAGAGAGAAAGTAACCTATACTAAAATGTAAAAGTTAACAGTAAAAATGGAGGGAGAGAGGGGGGGAGGGAACGTAACCAATATTAAACTGTAAGAAAAAGTAAACTACGAAAAAAGGAGAGAGAGAGAGAGAGAGAGAGAGAGAGAGAGAGAGAGAGAGAGAGATGCAATCAGCCTGGCAATCATATTCGTGGGTGAACATAAGCTAGTTAGCGTTTCAACACCTAGTATGTGTAACAGAAAACGAGTACTCACACCTTGCTATCATCTACCTCTCATACACTGTTCCATTTTTTCATCCATTCCTCTTTATAGCATTACTAGTTATTTTTAATACTAGTTATTTTTATTGCTTAAGATCGCCTGTAGTCATGTTCGTTACGTAAGATGGCAGGTAGTCATTATCAGTACACCCCTCTTATGTAACCTAATAACTGTTTCCCACGCTGAATATTTGTAGCATGCATAGTACCAATTTAAATAAGCACTAGAGAGGAGCGTTTGATAGATAAATACGAGAGAGAGAAAAGATAATAAGCACTAGTGAATAGGTTAATAGATAGATAGATGGATGCGGGAACTTCAGGGCCCTACAGTATTCAGAGTTCGCTAAAATCGACAAAGTCTAGGAGAATTATGCATCTCGTTTCAGTAAAAAAAAGAAAAAAAAGTGAGCGACAGACGGACAGGGCCGCTTCAACAGTAAAAAAATTGTTAAAGGAAAATCAACACCACTTCTCTCTCTCTCTCTCTCTCTCTCTCTCTCTGGTGCCAATAATTTTACTCCACAACATTTATTAAACTTTTATCGAATTCTTTTACTTTACAGTTCCTGAATTTATTTTCCTCGATCAGAATTTCTTGTTTTACTCTTGAATAATCTCTCCTCGGGGTCTCTGTCTGTGGCATTTTATTTTTTTATTAAGTGCTTTTAAGGTCAAATAAAAGTGTAGTTAGTTAAGGAGGACGGGAATATAAGTTTCTTCAGTAAAATTACCTACAAAGCTAGATTATGGGAATGGCTGTAGAGAGAGAGAGATGAGAGAGAGAGAGAGAGAGAGAGAGAGAGAGAGAGGTACCCAAGAATCAAAAGTTTGTTAATGACGGAAATAAAAAGCAAAGATACTTGAAAAATGAGAAGAGTTCAGTGGTGATGGGATAAATAAAAGGTGAAATGTCGTCAAGGAATGCAATGAAGAGTTTGTGGGAAATACTGATGATCGGATTCTATCAGCGACGTGAACAAAGGGGTGTTGGGGACAAAAACATTAATCCACCCCATTGCGATAAGTAATGAAGCAGTGAGCAATGATTTACGTAAGTTACTAATACGATGTTCTCAGCCTGACAAACTTTTCAAAATAATAAGTAAAAATGTTGTAAAGGCTAAAAAGTTAACGAAAAATATTTAAAAATCATCTGCTATGGCATGTATAAGGAATAGGGTTATCGTGTAGAGCTGCCTTAGTGACTCTGTGCTGACTGACAGGCCAAATGGATTATTGTAGCCCAGAAAAACACTGTAATAGGTTCTGTGGTGACCATATAAAGGAGCGTGCCTGGTGGTTCAGTGGGTTAAGGCATTCCAACCGTGTGTGGTTTATGAAAGTTTATACCCAAAGGAAGGATGTTTCTCTCTCTCTCTCTCTCTTTCTGTCTCACACACACACACACGTTATGCCACTCAGAGAGGAGCAATTGAGTAGCCTAGTCTTGGGTCACTGCTCCCCTGATAACGGGATTTTTAAATTGAACATTAAGGGAATTTTGCCACTTTTCACTTTGTATCGTCTTTCTTTTATATTTCCTTTATTTTTACTCGCCATCTTTCGTAATGTTGTGGTGGAAATCTTGGTGCAATATACCCCCTGAGGAGAATGAGTGAGTCAGCGCTTCAAACTTCGACGCACAGAAAACGAGAGTCACCTGCTTGGTCTACCATCTATGTTAGGTTTTTATTTTCATTCTTTTTTTTTTTTTTTTTTTGTACAGTCACTTAAAAATACCGTGTCCGTTGTGGCCAGGGATGAGCTTGCAGATGGAGGCATATTTGTTTACTTTTCGCAGTTCATAGATTACCTAGCAATAACTTCGTCTTTATATTGCCGAACTGTAAGAAGTTATAGAACCACGTATACTTTAATCAGACCCAACCTAACAGAACAGCCCAACAATTTAACCTGTTCTGGAAAAGCAAAAATAAATAAATAAATAAATAAACTCGACTACGGTTTGAGAGTTTACTGCCTGTCTAATGCAGTGACATATTTAGATTTTTCTTTAGGGGCAATGTCCTGCAGTGTGTGTGTGTGTGTGTGTGTGTGTGTGTGTGTGTGTGTGTGTGTGTGTGTGTGTGTGTGTGTGTAATAATTATGTAGACCCTTTTTCCTGGCATGCTATCGATAGTTCTCCCCAGTTTAATACTTTTTCTTTCATTGTTTCAGGATTCTGCCCCATGATAATCGTAATACTAATGATGATGATGATGACGGCGATAATTAAATGTAGTGGAGAGACTGCAGTGAAACTTTATGACAAAACCGCCCACAGCTGCGACTACGGGTATAACACGCTCCCAACTGCTGCCTGGCGCCCTCCCCACTTTGCAGTCATTGTACAACTCATGGCCAGCCCGATAGTGGCAGTGTTTTATGGCCCCTTCCACAGGTATTTCACCGCCTCGACAGTGTAATGACCTCTCCCTCCCTTCCTCTCTCTCTCTCTCTCTCTCTCTTAAAGATAATTTTTCAGCCTAAGGGTCATATTCTTTTGCACATTACATTTTTTTTTTTTTTTACGTTCTGCAAGTTACTGAGGCAAAGCAGGTCGTTCCAAGAAATATATAACATAAAAAGATAATCCCGTGGTGAAATATGCATAACAAATCGCTAAGAAAAACGTGTTTCGAAATCTCTTGTCACCTAGAATACAGCCATAACGTTTGTGTTTCCTGTAGTTCACTGGCGTTGGAGTTGGAAGCCTCCACGTAGTGGCACCGATATAACGAGGCGGCTCTACTGCCAGGTTATTCAAACGTCTCTCACCCACTTCCCTACTCCCCGAAAAGAGGATGGTGGACTGCGGGAGAAGAGGAAGTTAAGCCTGCAGTCCACTGGGTTCACATGAGCCTGGGGTTGCAACTATTACTATTACTACTACTACTATTACTACAATAATAGCCTAGGCACTTCAGTTCACACTTTTCACTTTCCACCCCCGTAGTCACATCTGAAAGGAAAGAGAAACAGAAAGGAGAGGGTTAAAGTAGTGAATAATGACAGAGAACATGGTGAAAGACAATGAGACGAGGAAAAATCATAAGGAAAAAAGAGAGAAAGCGCTGAGGCAACCAATCAGTATCAAGAATGCGCCTGCAGCTGAATGCACTTACAAGAACGGTGAATATAAACAAACCCACATTGGAAAGCCGGGAGTTCGAGAGTGCAACATGATTTTCAACTTTTTAAAGCGCAGGGAAGATCTGAAATTTGATTTAAACCTCATGGCAGTCATAATACAACAATGGATGATACATTATACGAACACGAAGTATGGGAAAAACTGAAACAATGCGGAAATGAAAGTGGAAAGGGAGAAACTGCATATTCCAGTGTTACATTCCGGCATCAGGCACTTCATTTCAACTTAGCAGAAAGACGATGGTGACAACTTGGATATAGGAAAACAGTGACTTTCAGATAGCAATTCAGATATTTAACTGAGCCTCAGGTGGTTAGTGCGTGCGCCAACCACTTGTCCTGAGATTCAATCCATCTCGAGGGTGGACGTTTGCGAAGTTATGGTAGCATGTCCTTTCGTGTGTTCTCAAATGTTCCCACGCTGTTATGGTTTCCTCGATGATGTAATATACAGATTTTCTCAAACACAGTCACTTCAGCACAGCATTCCGCATCGACTTCTCATCCTTCACTCCAAAGCCTTCCACACATGCCCGTGCATGACACATAGCGTGGAGCGGGTCATTTATCGGGGGACAGAAAGTTGTGTTCCTTGTCCCTACGGATCATGTGCTCTTCATAACCCATTAAACAGGACCTAAACGTATAGTAGAACTGCCCAATCTTGTCAGGCAAGTGCAAGCCGGCTGTTACAATAGATCTATTTAACCCAATTTTATTAAACTTTATCTAGTCTAACCAGTTAAACCCAAGTATTTAAAACACCTCTTTTTTAATGTTTTACTTAAACTAAATCTTCCTCTGAACCACTGAACTAGACTCAATCCTTACACCGGTATTGGCACGCTAAGGTTTTGTATTCTGGGGAACGTTAGTCTGTTTAATCTGAACCTCGAGTTAAAAATACCCAGTTAGGGAAGCTGCCGTTCTTTACTCTCTCATGAACGGGACAGTTTCGTATTCCAGTTGACGTCATGCGATCATTTTATGCTGAGAATTTGTTATATGAGCCTCTGTGTTAATGCCATGACCATTTACGTCTTCGCCTCGGTGTTAATGCGATGACCATTTGCGTCTTCATGGTCGGTAAAACTAAAGCATTCTGTTCCACCAACGCCAGACGACTTTATTCAGCTGTGAGTCATAGTAACCTGCTCGTTAACTTATCCTTTTTTCATCCTCAGCCTAACATTCACTAAACCACATCACAGTTATTCTTGTTGCCCTCAGATTTGTGCTATTCAGGCTAAGAAACTTCTCGAACTTCATTAACTTTTTAAATACATGTCTTTCCCAGGTTGAATAAAATCGTCTGGAAGAGGCAAGAACAACTGAGAAAGACTTGTAGTGAAGGGGTTACCGTAGCACTTGATGTAAACTTATTAAAGAGCCATTTTTAAGATCCTAACACCTTTCAGCTCGCTTGATAGAGTTAATTTGCTCAGTACCCAAGGAGACTCATTCCTATCTTATAACTACAGTAAGATGAATACCGTACAGTGATGATGATGATGATGATGATGATGATGATGATGATGATGACGAGGACTACAATGACAAAGATAATGGAACTACTGTCGATGACAATATGACGGCGACGATGGCAATGATAATGATGACGATGAATGTGGTGGTAATGATGATGGTGATGCTATAATGATACTGAATACTGCTGAACCTGGTCTAGAAAGTGATGACAAGTGATGGTGCGTGTAGTGTTTTAACCAGTGGCCCACGTGCATGTGTGTGTGTGTGTGTGTGTGTGTGTGTGTGTGTGTGTGTGTGTGTGTGTGTGTGTGTGTGTGTGTCTTAACTTACACCACTTTCTCTAGGACGGCTAATTGGTATGCTGGTGTGGTAGTGGGTGTGGTGATTGTAGTGTGATGTAATTGTAGTTGTGTTAGTGCTGCTGTGGTGGGTGTGGTGGTAGTAGTGGTGGTGCTTGTGGTGGTGATGATACGTGTGTGGTAAATGTAGTACCGGTATCAGGTGTGCTGTTCATAATGTGGTGATGATGATGATAGGTGTGTGGTAAACGTGGTATTTTGTGTCTTGGTGGTGGTGGGTGTGGTGTGGTGGTGATGGTGATGCTGTGATGGTAACGATGGTGTCATAAATCCCCTGGCAAAACTTTCATATCTCAGATGATGTTTAAGGGAGGAGGGGGGGGGAAGGACCCACCTCCTCTTCTTAATTCTTCCTCCACCTCCCTCCCTCGCGCCTTACATCATCATCATCAATAACCAATGTTTAATGTAAATATAAATATGAATGTCGAATTAATAACCTACTCCTACTGACAAAAATACAAAAGAAGACTCAGTGCCCTTTATCTTAATACCCCAAAACGCAGGTACGTTAAATCTGATGAAACATTGCAAAAAAAAAAAAAAAAAGTGATCTGGTAGTGGGTCAACATATCAGAGAAACAGCGAAAACAAATGAAAAAGGCAAATTAGATAATCAGATCTGAAAAAAAGTGAAAGTGGATGGAAACAAAAAACGAAGCGAATAAGCAAATAAGAAAAAAGGTGGGGGTGGCAAAACGAAGGAAAATAATGAATCGAATAAGTAGATTGATGGAAAATAACTAAAATCTGGCGGTACAAAAGTATGTAGATATGAAACTGAAAAAAAGGGGGGGGGGGAAGCGAAGCAAAAGCGAATCGAGTGAGTCGACGTATAGTAACCGAACAAAAAGGACAAGAAAACAAAAGCGAATCGCATGAGTAAACCTAGAAATAACACCACCACCAGAGAGAGAGGGGGGGGGGAGAAAAAAATCAAATGAGTAGACCCAGAAACAGCAGAGAGAGAGAATCAAGTGAGTAGAACCAGCAACAGCAAAAAGGAGAGAGAGAGAGAGAGAGAATCAAATGAGTAGACCCAGCAACAGCAAAAAGGAGAGAGAGAGAGAGAGAGAGAGAGAGAGAATCAAATGAGTAGACCCAGCAACAGGAAAAAGGAGAGAGAGAGAGGGGGGGAGGAAGGAAAAAGAAAACATCCAGTAAGTAGACCTAGACACCCTCTCACCCTCCAAAAAAGGAAAAGACAGAAGTCGAAAGAATAACAATACCAAATTAAGTGAACTGTGCAGGTAAAAGTGGAAGAGGATTGCATGGGCCCCGGCAAATTATGGTGGAGAGGAGGAGGCGGGGAAAGGAGGGTGTAGCAGCGAGTGTGTCTGTGCAATTGATGTTATTAAAGAAAGAAAGGGCAGCAATTGCGGTGTGGAGTGGTTCCCCGGGGCACATCAGTTGACTACCTCTCACCAGCCCTGCGCTGATGGGATCGAGGTGGGTTCGGTTAAGAAAATAGATAAAAATGGTAGATAGGAAGCTAGGTAGTTAGATAGATAGACAGGTAAGCAGACGGACAGACATATAGATGGATAAATACAGTAGATAGGTAGGCACTAGGTAAGTGTGTAGATGGATCGATAAGCAGATATGCAGGTAGGTAGATGGATACGTATGGAGGTGGGTAGATAGATAGGTAGACAGACAAGTAGTTAGGTGGACAGGTTAGTAAATAGCTTGGTAGAAGGATAGGTGTGTGTGTGTGTGTGTGTGTGTGTGTGTGTGTGTGTGTGTGTGTGTATATATATACATATATATATATATATATATATATATATATATATATATATATATATATATATATATATATATATATATATTCAGATAGTAAACTACAGGATGTGTCACTCATGATTCTAATTTTCCATTTTAAACCAGGGAACACGTACCCTATTAGAAAAAAAAAAAAAAAAACAAGCAAACAAAGCCAGGAAATGCTACAGTAGATGCCCTCCAAGGTGTCAAGTCACAAGTAGCAATACATACCATGGTAGATGCAGAGATGACGGGATGACATGAGATGTTTGAAGTGGTTCGTTTTCGACACAAGACAGAAACGAACACGACATTCTATGCTTGTGAATGTTATTGACAGCATGGCAGGGGATATTACATATTTCTTCCATTCTTTTCCCTAGTATAGTAGTCGTCAGAATAGTCAGGTTTGTTATCAGGTTTGTTCTGTAATGTTTGTTATTTCAGGTTTGTTCGCAATCACCATGCTCTCACTTTTCTCACAGTAGGTCTAGCGGTGCTAATGCGGAGGCTAGGGAGGCTGTCCTTACGAGCTTGTCCCGAGGAACACCTTATCCAAGACCAGACAAGATCTGTGGCACTTCCAACGGCTTTCTTTATGATATAGGAGGCATCGACCTCCTCACACAACGAGTTACTTTACTTTATACAGGCTGAGTTAATTGCTAGGGAAGATATAACACGAAATCTTCCAAACCACTTATTGTATTACCCTTCGTCCCGTCGAGCTGAAAATGCCCAAATGTGAACTTTAGTCATCCAAATGATTCACGAGTTTGTTAAAAGATCTCGAGATAAGCACTGGTACTGACTGTGCACCTGAAGATTATTGAACCAGTATTGAGAGTTGCCTACGTGACAGATTCCACCACACCTCTCCTTCTTGCAGATGAAAGGAATTATCGTGAAAAGCGTGAGGAGTTTGTGCAGCCGAGACACGTCTATTATGTGAGGTACCTTGAGGAGTGACCGTACCACTGTTGATACTGAACCGCCCTGTGGTTGTGAGAGCGGGTTTGCACGGGTTCGAATCTCAGAGAATCGCACTCTCATCCCCATCATGGCTCTTCTTTTCCGCTTCCTCCAGGTTCTCTCTGCCCCCCCCCCCCTCTTGTGTAACCCTGAGTGTTGGGGTGGTTGTTGGGTTGGAAAGCTTGCCATATACAGCTTTTTAACACATTTCGTTTCATCACTCCTCCTCCCTTCTTTTACTGACTCCCTTCAATCTCTCTCTCTCTCTCTCTCTCTCTCTCTCTCTCTCTCTCTCTCTCTCTCTCTCTCTCTCTCTCTCCCCGGCGCACTATTACATCTTAATCTCTTTACCACTCTGTTTCAGTGGCCATTACTCTTCTAAAGTGTCATCTTCCTTCATTACGGCATTGCACGTATCTGACAACGAACTCTTTCTCGGTTTTTCTGTCCGTCTCACAATACAACAAGAACTAACCGATATTCCAAGGCCTTCATGTTGCCTCAGCCTGTATTTCCCTCTGCCTGTGACCCCTAGTTTTTTTATTCCTTTTATCTAAGCATCACGAAATCAGCTGTTCTGGTACTTGTCTGGTGTGTGTGTGTGTGTGTGTGTAACCTTTTTTTGCCGAGTTGTAACCTTTTAGTCCTTTTTTCCTATGCATAAAAGTTTAAAGAGTAGCGCGGCACTTGAAACTATGTCTCATTAGAAAAACCACGTCATATAATAGTAGTAGTAGTAGTAATAATAATAACAATAAGGAGGAAGAGGAGAAGGAGTATTAAGCGAAGACGAACATCGTATAAATGAGCAGCCAGTTCAAGCCACTGGGTAATTCCTATACTGAACTGATAAAACTGCTCGTTGCGTCATTAAATTTTTGCTCAGGGAATTTCTAGAACTTATTGTGTACTTGAACCCCCCCTTTCTCTCTCTAAAAGTGAATCAGTCGATCCGAATCGAAGACAGGCCATTATCACTTAAATAAGAGGCCGAGTAGGTGACTTGTGGCCAGAGAGAGAAAAGAAAAAACAAAAATCAAAACGAGAGAGAGAGAGAGAGAGAGAGAGAGAGAGAGAGAGAATAATGCGTGGTTGGAATTCTTAGTTCAGCAGCAAGTATACTTGAACAGAATACTTCACCATTATTTTAAAAAGTTAAAATAATATGCCAGACTTGTCCAAGAAGTAGTACGACACCAAAACCTTATAATAATAATAATAATAATAATAATAATAATAATAATAATAACAGTTCTTGTGGGGTCAGGATTTTTTATCCTAGGTAGCTATATCGTAAGTCATGTCTGAAGTTAAAAAGGCGTATTCAGTGATGCAAAGTAGTGCACTGTTTGCAGCAAAGGTTAAATAAACTTTTCATGGACACGGCATTCTAAAATTTGAAATAGGCTTCTTTTACGTCATACAGGTGACGTAGGTTTTCGAATGCTAGTTTTGAATAATGTGTTTATTTTCATTTATTGCCGATGGATAAGGAGAATATATTGATTTTCACTTGACAGAAAGACAAACGATGAATAACAGTGTCTTGTATGGACATAAAAACTTTATTTGCAGCTCCGTGTTGAACTTCAAGCGAGTATGAGGAGGGGAATTGAGACGAAAAGAGTTTTTGACTCCACCAAAACCATGTGATGAGCCCCATACATGAACTTTGTAGCAACCAGTGTTTGTAAACCTCCGGATATTATTATTAATAAGGACGGGAAACCAAGTGTCCATTGATATTGTTTAGCTGCGCAGTGTAATGTAGCGATGTTGCACACAGTAGTCTGTAGTAAGGCTGTAACTTCGGGGGTAACTTTTGCATAATTCTGCCTTATCCTTAGCGAGTAAGAAGAAATAATGGCACCTAATTCACACTGAGAATGAAAGCCAGAAATTTAGTCCTAGGGGGTCCGGCCAGTATTTTAATATGAATGTCAGGGTAGCAAATGTTAAAAAAATAATGTTTTTACCCAAAAACTGCAGAAAAATACATACATAAATTTTATAGGTGTATTATACAAGTAATGTTATAACTGAGAGACCATCATAAATATTTTAATAAGTTCATGAACTACGAATGCACTTGGAGGCGTCATGCGTGTGTTGGTGGACGGAAGATTACATCACGGTCACCTGTGCCAGTGAGAACCGTTGTATTACCATTCACCATGATTATTTCTTGGGAAGACCTTACTGCACCATGGAAATGATGAACTATTATTGGGAAAAGGCCAGAGAATCCACAGATTACTACCTCCGCGACGATGGACGCAAACATGGATACCGCAGGTCTAGCTATCGTGTTCCGCGAGAAGGAAAAGGCGGCTGAAGTAGTGCCTGACAGCAAACTTAAAGAGAAAACTCCAGCCCACATGATACATAGGATCCTTCAGGTAGGCTGTCTAACTTACATTAAGATCCTGAATGTTATGTTTTTGATAACATGGTTTGGCTTACCGGTAGACAGGTGTCATGCACGGAGTGACATGCAGGAAGCTACCGTTCCCTTCTCTAGCCTAAATTAACCAAACCTAACCAAACCAGTAGTTACGTACAGGTCGATAAGACATCCAGCTATCTTCCTGACACATGTATTTCATAAAATGTTGGTAAATGGCACAATACTTGAGGTAACATGCAAATGAGCATAGCAGCCAAAAGGGCACTCGGCGCATGTGCACTGAGCCGAACAGTAACTTCCAGCATGTCGATCTGTGCATACGATACTGGTTATTTTCGAGATGTCTGCTGGGTTGCATTCCAATAATCATTTGGCTGCGAACTACCTACTTTATATTATGATTAGGGAAATGTTTTGATGATTGTATCGTACGATGGAAACTTCAGGGCACAACAAACATGGAAAAATCAGCCAAGATTCAACTTAAAAACCTGTCCAGAACTTAAAGCATATGACAGACGATTTTATACGCGTCAGTACGGTAACTCTCAGCAACTAAAGGGTTAAGATGGACAATGCAGCGTGGGAGGAGAGAGTAAAAATAAAAGCAGTAAGCTTGAACTGCATGTTCTGCCAAACCTTCTGAGAAAAGGCTAATTTAACACTAGGGTCCAACAAAAAGAAAATTAGTTTAGCGTCAGATTCTGGACTGAATAGATAATCTGGTAAAGCTTAGCCTCCTTATGCTGTTGTCCATAAGTCCATCCATTTATTCATTCACCCACCCACCCATCTATCTTATTTTAGCAGCAACCCTAACATTCATACGTTATTTAAAAACAAGGGTAAAAATATATATATAGTTTTCTGTTAAACTCAGATGGGAGAACGGATAATCAGGCAAGACTTGTCAGAGAGCAGGTTTCAGCATTTCCTGCTGCTAAAACTGCTGTCAGGCATTATCAGCTGTATTCATATAGAGTAGACTCTCAGTTATCCAACATAGTTCAGTCAGCCCATTCACTAGATATTGCAGAATGCCATATATTGTAGAGGTACCCCCAATCAGCTATCCATTTGACATTGAGCCAGACAATATATCACTGTCCATTTTGACCCACTATCCTAACAACTTAACTAGGCTACAATACTGCCCACCAGTAAAAGATTAAAATCAAACACAAAATACAGTACACATAGTATAGTGCTACAGTACATATGAGGGCAGTCCGAGATTGCAAACCTCTGCCAAGGCTGAACAATGTTGAAATTGTTACTATCCTGCGATGGTAAAGAATCCTTTAAAAAAATTCCTGGATCTGAATGGTGATCCAGATCACCATCAAAATCTAATGGATTATGTTCTTTGGCCATACCCTACCCCTCCAAAAAAAATTTAGCAAAATCCATTCATAACTCTCTGAGTAATCCTGCCAACAGAAACAAACCAATGCTGGCAAAAACATGATAGATATGCACAAATTCATTCTCACTATACAGTAGTCAGGGCACTAGAGCCCAGAGCTCTGAGGGGCCGTGAGGTTAGTCGCAGCACCACACCAATGAACAAGGCATGGGAGGCCATGGACTAGTCACAGCACTAGGGTTTAACCACCACATGGGTCACAAGAGCAGAGTGCACAGAAACGTCCTCACTGTAGGACTTCCATGGAAGAGACTGAGAGAGCAATGGTAGGCTCAGCATGCCAGGTGAGCCACTCCTGCAGTGCATCGTGATTGGCAAGTGCATTGCAGGGTTTGCCAGCTCACCAATTGGGCCCCATGTCTGAGCCAGAGGTCCAATTGTTACCCGTTTCTGAGCCCGATTTTGCCTAATTTCACCGGATGGTGTTTTCATACAGCCGAGCAAAAAGCGCTGGATATTGTGTTTGGCCGGATGTTGTAGCAACGGATAATTTAAAGTTTGCTGTATAATCATGAAGATTGCATAATAATAACCTAACTTAAACAAAAAAATCAGGTGGCACTAATTTACATGAAATTCAGTATGAAAAATTTTTGTGTATTACATCATATTTCCACTCATTTCAGTGACATAGTTGTGTTTATCATTCACAGTTTACCAAGAAAATTGCACACAAGTATGTACAACCATGAGCAAGAGTTTGCTGACACTTCTGTGCGAGTTGAGGCAATGGAAGGTGTTACATGATTTTTATATATGTGATAACAGTATGAAGCACACAACAAGAGAATATTACAAGGAAGAATGCAGTGTCATTTGGGGAGGAATGAGAAAAATGGAAGGCAGCACATTACTGGCAGAGGATTGTTGGTGAATGTTTTCTTGTGGTGGTACAAGTTAGCACTGAGTTCAACGAATATTTTTAATTCGCAAATAAATACTACAGGTCACCCTTTTACATACTGTACTAGCCCTTTCAGTGGCTAAAAGTTGTTGTGTGGAGGGGATGGGGAAGTGTAACAAATCCATCTATGGCAAGTGCTGAAGCAGGACTGCCACATCAAAGGAATTTACATTTTTGGCTGCCTAGAGGAAAGGTACCATATTACAGTCATTAACAATAAAATGCACTTGTGTACCAGTAATTACTTTCTTTGGCAGCAGATAGTTTGTAGGAGCTGGATCTTCCTTTCAGGATATTAGCTCTGTGGACTACTAGCCTCCTTGCCTCCATTTTCAGTAATACTGTCTGATTTGGGTAGTGCTAAGCATTTCACGTACCTTCCTAGCAAGCATTTTTACATTACAGTATTAGCCTTTTTTCACTTTCCCAGTAAGTGGGAACTAGTAACGTGCTCATGAAATTTGATATTTTCTGTTACATTAGCCTAGGCTATTGATATGGGTGAGCATAGTTCCCTTCATGGCTTCTCAGGCTTAGTCACTCGAAGACTAGGATAGGAATGACTTTCTGGTATTTTCTCCTAGCGTTGACCCTGGTCGTACAACACCCAGACCTGCCACCACCCTGCAGCTGCTACCACTCGTATCCAGTCAGACTTAGATACCAAATGGAGTGATTGGATATCTTTGAAACACTGGCAAAAGCTATGTTATCTTTTCCCAGTGAACTGGATCCTACTCAGCCCCTTTTGGTCAGAATCAGGGAAGTCAATTCCCCCCCCCCCCCTCCCTTCCATAATGTCTGTTGCAAGTTTGTCAGTTCTGGGCAGTGCAGGAGAGCTGTTTTGGCCCACAGCGTATCCTGTTTTGCGTTTGACTGATCCAGCCAGTAAAAATTAAGAATGGAGAAAGATTAACAATTTGCCCTTGGATATATTTTGAGGGCCCAGTGTTGTCTTGTCCTTAACCTTTTGAGCTTCAGGTAAGGCACTACATGCAAGACCTTGGTCACTTTCTTCTTAATGAAAGGGCAGTTTTGACAAAACTGTACCAACCTTTCTAATCCAGTGACAGACACAGCTGTCCATGACAGCTGTGTCTCACTTTCCCCTACCAGTGGTTCTGTTACCAAGGTAGATTTAGTCCCTTGGACAAGGCATCTAAGAGAATTCACCCTTCCATGCCATCTTCAGTCAGCTTCTGTATCCTTCTACTGTACTTTGTAGATATCCCTATTGCTCCGGTCCATCCTGCATAGCATTTGGAGATTTTTTATTCCAAGTCTTGAGTTCACATTTGCACTGCTATGATGGCACAACTGCCACAGGTTTGGTTATAGTACCATGTTCTGATGCAGCTAGAGATGTGGAGGTTGCAGTGTTTTTACCCAGCAGACTTCATAGACAGTACCCTCCTCTGATTTCTGTATTTGCTCCTATCATGGTAGCACACTCTATGCCATGTAATGATCCTTCAGGTTTTACCAGCAGGCATCTAACAGCCTTGTACTATTTGTAAAAAGTTGTAAGACTTTAGAATTGCAAATACTTCAAGAAACATATGATAATAGGGGTATATTGTAAGATAAAAGAAATCAGAATTGCAAATACACTGCTTGAAGAAATGATTGCATATGGTATCATGGGTATATTGTAAGATATTATTGATTTTAGGTGTGCTATGTCATAGCATCCAAGTAGCACCATTTGAGAGGAATAATGTGTTAGATCAGGGATGCACAACCTTGTTTCTTGGGCCACATCACTAAACTAAATACAGTACTGGGTATATAAGTGCAGGCTGCAAGACTTTCGGGGCACGCTAAAATAAGTTTTTATAGTTACACACATACACAGGGCTGGATCTGGCACTTTCAAAATGGGGATTGGGGGCATGATTCCAAGTGGAATTACTGCTAGATGAGTTTAAGCAATTAAAATATAAAAAATCACTTTTATTTAACCCATTTTAATCATAGTAGTACAACAGTACAGGCAAATGCCAGAAGTACGGGGGGCATATTCCCTACACACATCCCTAGAATTTATGCTTGATACACACATACATACATAGCCTATCTGTTTACAGTCATACCTCAGTATGCAGTAGGTTACTTAAAGTGAACTCTTATGGCATAATGATTTATTGTGTACCAAGGTTGATATAACATGGGTTTATAACATAAGTTCATTGGGGATAGGGAGGGGGGCCAAGGACCAGGTACCTAATATCTCCCCAACTCTTACCATTTTAAACTTGCCCTCGGTGCCCTCAATAGTACCACGCCTTCCACTAAAGCCTATTCGATCCCATCTGAGAAGCACAGAGCCTTAAGCTTTTGAAAGCTGGCAGTTGGCTGGTTGTCCGAGTGCATTTATTAGTAATGATTTATTATTAATAATTTTTATTGTAAAGGTTACAGTAACCATGTGATGATAAGAGATGGAAAGATGGAGTGGAGAGGTATATGAGAGAGGGGGGTGTGAGCTGGGAGCAGGGCAGTGAAGTGGCATTGGACAGGAAGACATGGAGGAGATTGTTTGTGGCCACCCCTTACAGTATTGAGGAGTCTGGCAGTAGATAGATAGCTTATATAAAATATACATATGGTACTGTATTGTTATTTGCATAGATTAATGTGACAAACGAGGCCTTACAAAGTCTGTCAGATCGTTTAGATGTATGTGAAATTTTCAGGTCTTGGGACAAATCAACACTTTTGGACAGAGTTTGAAGAGTTAATGATTTTTTTCATGTTCAGGTAAATTAAGGGAAATTGCATGTCATTACTACAGCTATGTAAAATCTGACCCAATAAAACACTGGAATTCCAGTGAAATATGATATTCCCTGAATTTTTATTTGTCCCAAGAACTGAAATTTTTGCATGTGTCTAAGTGATTTAATAGGCTTTGTAAGGCTTCGTTTTTAAATTAATCTGTGCAGATAACTATACTGTAAATATGTATAATTTATTTGAGCAGTATTATCGTCAGATGGTTACCGTATTGTAACTGTTATGATAAAAAATATATATATTTAAAATACATCATTACTAATGAATGCACTTAGACAACGAGTCAGCTGCCAGCTTTCAAAAGCTTCTCTTCACAGGAATTGAATAAGCTATTGGGGTAGCATCCTTGCCAGACACAATTTCTAAGTCACAAGTTTCAGTATTTCACACACAAAAAGTTATCACTTCATTTAATATCACATACTGCACTATTTGTAAAGTTTTCTTCATCAGTTAAAAATGATGCAGTTTCCTGAAGTTAAGTATTCTTCATCAGTTATAAAAATAAGTAAATAAATAAACTCAGACTGGTAGTTAATTTTACTTGCTGCTTGAACTCCCAACACCACACTGTTGTACCATCACTGACGCTCACACATCTAATTGTGCCCGATTTCAAAAGCAATCTTGGAATAAGCTTGCGTGTCAGCAATTGTGTAAGTGAAAACAGCTTTTGTACATTGACCAGTGAGGCTTCATGTGGAAAATGAATGCTTTTAAAAATGGGGGGGGGGGGGGGATATTTTAGTCGTCATACAAGTGATTCACTACATACCATTTCATTGTAAAATGAGGATCTGTTGTATTGTGCAATGAGTGACATGTCCCAGCATCCGTGAGCTGTTTTCCTTTATTTGGTGGGCTGTGAGTCAGGGATTTGTGTTTATCTGCTAGACAGTAACTTTCTCTGCCCTTAGGGTGGTCAGTTTTGGTCTTTCTGACCTGGGATTGGGGATGAGGAGAACGGAGTCCCTGAATCCATGAAGTCCTTGATGTAGTGAAACACAGTTTGACTACACCAGTAATGGGGATGATTTTGTCTTTTTTTGTACTTGATTTGTATAGACTGATGACTGAAGCAATGTCATCTCTGCAAGTCACCTTCCTGGGCTTGTTTTAAGACAGCTGGAACCCAATAATCAATTGTCTGTAACAGTGGCCAAAAGAGGGTTCAGCTGTGGCAAGCACATGTGCTTTTCCACTCGTAATGGATGCCATAGGCTTACTGGTGAAGGGTAGCTGCATGTCCAGGCTTGTAGAAGGTTGCCAGATTCTGGAAGACATGCATATGCTTCCTTACACAAGAGGAGCTCACTTTTTTCATATAATAAAATTCATCCAATCCTACATTGCCATGTTAGGAGCGTAGGAGCCCGGTGCTAGGCAAGTTGGTCCTGACATTTTTAAGATGAGAGTGACCAATCTCACTCATCCCTGAGTGGCATTATGTGAGCAATAAACCCCAACCATCCTACACAGGCACAGTCTAACTGGAGCACCATAATTACCTGCTAAACCACCAGGCACCAAAATTTGGTTATATGGTTACCACCCAGCATAGTAAATGGTTTGCTGGTGTACAGGAAACCATTTGGCTTGTCACTTAGTGTAGTCACCCATAGGCAGAACAAAGAGGAAAGAATGAAGGAAGAAAAGACAGAAGAGGGAGTGTAAAGACACCCGTAGGCAGAAGGATGAGGAAAGAATGAAGGAAAGAAAGACAGAAGAGGATGGAGGAGAGGAAAAGGCAGACATCTGAGAGCAGCACTGCATCAAGTGAGTGGATGGTGAGCACCCTCACTTAAAAAATTACTGCAGTAAATATAAGCATATCCATTATTGCACCTTAGCGTTCCATGTAAACTGTAGGTGGTGGAGGTAGGTAAGTAGGTAGGAAGGAGGGGAGTCAGGTAGGGAGGTATGTGGTAAGGAAAAGCGATAAGTAGTAGTGCATGTTCATCCTTATCACCTCCTGGTGAAGGATCACAGTCTAATGGCTGCAAGTCTGATATCAGTGCACAACAAAGAATCCACTGTACACAACAAGGATCACATAAGACTTTGTCTTTGGAACCTTAGCATGGCAAAATGCAGGTGTAGTTCTGTTTAACAGTAGATATAGCATGGCTAGTTACCTAGTCACTAGCCACTGTGTACATAACTCCCAAGGAGTAGTAGTTTCCATACTTCGTGATGTCATGTGCTTCATAAAGTTCCCCACAGGTAAATCAGGGACTATGTTGTATATATTTCTTTATTAATGACTAGCTGAAAATATTACAAAACTTTATAAAAACACTTATTTTAATGGCAAGATGGAAAGTTAAAACATAGCCAAGTTTGGAACATGAAAAATCAGTAGTAAAATTATTTTTCCATTCAAAGTGCAACTGCTGAACTGTAATTTACCTACCTACAGTACCAAATTTCATTTCATTAAAAATATTAATTGAGCAGGAGCTTAAGTTCTCAGGTTCAGATAAACCTTAGTAAAAATCCCATGTAAGGCACTCAGACCTGCTGAATAATGGCCATACAGTATGAAGCACTCTTAACTCATGATAAAACAAGGTACAGTACTGCAATATTTCACATTTTGATAAATCAGCCAGCTGTCGTCAAAATATGAGCAGTTCTGTTTCATGTTATCATTTATGGTATTTTGTTATCATTAGGGATCACTTCAAAACAGTGCACAGAATTTAAATTCCATTCAAATTATGGTGGAATACATTTTATAAATAAACTGGAAATATACTATGTAACTCATAAATACTGAAGGCTGGCAGAAGGCAAGAGATAGTATTAGGAAAAGAGGAGTCATCAGTACTCAGAGAGCCACGATTGAGTAAATCACCAGAATGAATAAATAAATTCGTCACTCCATCATTCTTAACTACTAGTAAGTAAAGGTTTAGCTAGATCAGGATACAATATCATTTAACTCCTTCACTACAAGGATGTATATTGTATTTTTATTTCTGCTACCTCTGGATGATTTTATTTAAGTTGTGGGAAATGTATCACGGAGAAGGGACTACAAACAGTCTCCATTAAACTTCCCAGTGTGTAAACAGTCTCCCCAAATATAATTGGTTGTTGCAAGAATAACAAAAACTACATCACTGGACTGAAGGGTTAAATGTTTAAAGCTTCACCACCTACTGGTACTGGGTAACCAAGCACCATACAGTACAAATGACTGTGTAAAGAAAAGTAGCAAAGTACGAATAAGTCAGATAATTTGGCAGCAAGTTATTACAAGCAGTTGGAATCATATTGTTAGCAATACAGAATTCTTTGGAAAAACAGTAAGTAATCTGTCCAATACAGAGTACAGTACTGGTTATCTAGTAAGTACCTGTCTGTTAAGAAATAATGGTACAATTAAAGATGTGAAGAGCAAATAATTTTAGTACTGAGACTGCAAAAGCACTTTAAAGTGCTAGACCCCCTTATTTTGGTTTAAATTTACCATGGTGTACTGGTACATGACACACAGATCTCCATGGCTGCTAGAGACAGGAGGAGGTATAATACCACAATTGCTCAGATACTTCTACGAGGGGTGATTGATTGGTTCGTTGCCAATGGAAGATGGAGATAAGCTATGTTGTTTTCAGAGTGTGTGCAGTTAAGTATGGTGAATTACACAGTTGTTTTTCTGTTGGCTAAACCTTGAAAGTTAGCAGTTCTTGCAAAAATGGAAAACTTGGCGTTCGTGCAGTTGTCGACTACTTTTGGCTCTAGGACTTAGCACCTGAGGAGGTCCACAAGGGCATGGTACCACACTAGGGGAGGATGCCCCTTCATACTGCATAGTAAAGAAGTGGGCTGCTGAGTTCATATGTGGCAGATAGAACCCTGGAAGACGACCCTGTCCTTGAAGGTCGTCACCACCACAAAGGAGACCATCACCAAGAATCGTGACATCATCATGGCAGATTCACAGGTAATGAAGTGTTACACTGCCACTGTGCTGGGTTGTGGATGACTGCATGGATGCATTCCTGGGAGATCCCCAGCTCATTGGCAATGTAACAATCCATTACTCATTGATCTGGCACGGCATGAATCTTGGCAATGGTCTCCTGTGATGATGATGGTGACTGGCCTTCCTGGGCAAGGATTATCTTCCAGCCTCTATCAGCCATATTTGAACTTGATAGCTTACTTCTGTACCATGTTCTGTGAGGGGGCATCCTACCCTAGTGTGGCCACCACATCCTCATGAACCTCCTTTGGTGTTAAGCCTCAAGACCAAGGTAGTGGATGACTGCACAATGACTGATGTCTTCTGTGTTCTCAGGAACCACTGTTACTTGTCTATGACAGAACAACAATTCTGGTTAATAATTTGAAACTTCTTATGTGCAGTAGTCATTCAGCAAATTGAACTGCACGCAGATTCAGTGAAAACTCTACCTGTAGCTCATCTTTTACCTTAGGGTACAAACTTTGCAATCACCCTTTGTACCACTGGTCAAGCAAGGAATAAATATTTGTTTCACTGAATTCCCCCCCCCCCCCATGCAGATGCATTCACAAAGTACAGCAGGAATAGCAAAATAACTCTGAAGACAAAAAGTATGGGGAAGTAAGGCACTACCCCATTTAGAGGATTTGCCCCTCCTGCTGTTCCAGTTTTTCGTATACCAGTAGAATTTCTTGGAGGGGAGAATGTATGTCAAGTTTACTGACTGGGAGGTGTAGCCATGATTTTGAAGTTTTGGATTGCGTAACTGCTGCTCATTTTACTGTGCACTCTTCAATAGTTCTACATGCTTATGGTTTTTTCTACTGTATACTATCTCTGGATTGGAATTTGTTTTGGTTGATTTTATTAAAACAGGGTTTAAATAAGGTATTGGTTTATAAGTAGCTGCTAGGTTGCACCTTTCTTGTGTAATCTCACCAGAGATAAAAATGTTTTTTCCACATTGTCAAGTGCTAGGGTAAAATTAGATATCAACAAGGGAGCAAGGTCTTTCAGGTTCTCAAAGAGCCTGTATGATACAGAAACTGGATAAATGACAAGAAATAACTGAGCAGTATTAGTTTATATATATATATATATATATATATATATATATACACACACACACAGTATATATTATCCCGAATGGGGTAAGTAAAGTTGAAGGAAGTTAATTCCCCACAGTCAACTATGCTTGTATCCTGAATCCTGCTAAACAAGGAACAAAAACAAAACACCGACAAGTGATCACAGCCAGTATCACAGCTTTCAGCTATTAATAGTGACAGACATACAACTGCATTAAAACAAACACGATACATGGAAAGTTTGTTTCTTTGCAAACCCTGAGACGAGAACTTCCATATCAAGCTCTGTCAGAAATGCTTACGCACTTAAGTATTGCTGGAAGAACTCTCAAACTGAAATCTTAAACTAGTGTACAGAACATCTCTCCAGTCATATATCTTTGATTTATTCATAAATGAACTGTGATGGCACCAAGTGCTGTTTTCATTTTCAGAAACAGACTCAGTCATATATGTTTCCATTCTGAATATAAACTTTTTATGAACTTCGTTCTTTTTAGTCTTTTGTTTTTACCCACCACAAAAACACAATTCTAAATTTTGAGCTTGTAGAGACACTGGCTTCTCTTTGTTTCTATGCATGGCTTTCCATCTGATTAAAAAAAAAAAAAACTCAGGATACTTGCTGAAGGCTTGAGTAAATTATAAAGAAATTTGCAAAAATGTGCTTATGTTATTTTCAAGACATGTGTTTGGATATACTTTATCCCATTATGAAAAACACTCATAAAGAGCCTGCTGTTCCCAGTGCAATTTACTGGTTGTTTAGCATTTTACAGGATATGCACTTCTTAAAATAAATGATCATAACCATTTCTACTTCCAGTAACATGCAATGTCACAAACTCAAGTTTTGACTTGGCAGACACTGGACTTTTCACCTGTCATTACACCATTCCACACTGCTACTTAACATTACCATTCCTTCACTTGCACACACAAATTGGCACTTTAGTTTAACTACCCTTTTTTTCTTTGGCTAAAATATATGCTCATGGGTACAGTTGGCTGTTTCTTGTAAAGTATCAGTAATAACTTCAGTTCATAAAACTCGGTGGTTAATGTATTTCCAGTATATCCTGCACTTTGATCAGACCAGTTTATTCCAAGTTCAGTTATGCATAATAGCTTCTATCAGTGACACAAGGTTAACAGTACAGTATGTTATTCATCAATTTTCTCTTACAGTGGTATAAGTTCTTTTATTTTTCCACCACAATAAGAGTATTCAGGATAAAAAAGGAATAACACTATCAAGCAACTGTCAAAATTCCAGTGAAACCAGTTACCTGAAAGACAGGCCGAACATGCGAGTGAGTTCTGGTGTGTGTGTTGATGCCACAGCTAACAATAGGGGTAGGTCATTCAGGTCCAGTCCCAGGGCTCGAGTCAGATCAGGGAGGTGGTATGGGGTAAGTGTGGCACCAGCGACTCCATTCCTTCCCTTTGCCTCAGTTCCTAACTCTGCCCCCTCCAGCAAATATGAGGCCAGCAGCTGAGACTTGAGGTAGAGTTCAGAGAGACGTTCTTCAAGGTGCTGTACAATCTGTATAAGGACATGAATATCTGTGGTTGGTAACCAGTGACAATTCTGAAGATGAAATGGAAAAAAACAATTATACTAAAGATTAATACAAATCACTGTTGAATGCTGCCAAAAGTACAGTATACACAAATTTAATATCCAAGGTTAGTGCAACAAAGTTCTAATTTTTCATTCAACAATATATAGACAATAATATTTACATAGACTGGGTCGAGTCTGAGTCGTGTGAGGTGGAGGATGGAATCTGTGATGGCAGAAACAAGAGGTGACATCCCAACCTCAATCCCAGCTGCACAGCCTGCCCCTCGCTCCACCACATAGGAATGTGATGATACCACCTGTACCTCCCTGCAGGTTACAAATGCAAGTTCAGTTTTTATAGAGATTAATTATTAAATTTCAAAAATAAAATGGTTTACAATCCTGAAGATGGCCTTGCTACTATGGTATCTACTAGGGCCTATAATCAAGACTGATCAAAACAGCTTTGCATCTTCACACTAAATAGAGAGATCTATGCACTGTATGTTGATAATTGCTGAAATGTAATAGTAAATATTTAACACAGTGAAAAACTTGTAACAATATAACTTACCAAGAATCTGTATTTGCAACGACTGCCACTGCCTCTGCGATGGGTTGGTCTAGTGTGGGTCTGTGTGCTGCTGTGTAGAGATCCTGCCTAAGGGCATCCTCCCAGTGGTGTGTCTGAGTGGTACCATGCATGACAAACACAGAAGAGTAGTGGTCCTGGACACCCCCAAGCAGTGACCCTGCCAAGTTTACTGTGCTGGTGGATGATCCTGTCATGCTTGTGCAGCAACACCTGACATAAATATTTAAAAAGGATAGTAGCATATAAATATAGTAAAACAGCTGTCAAGAGAGCAAAAGCAAATATTTCTCTTATGTAACAACCTACTATATACTGAACCAACCAAGAACCTCCAATACAACAGACCCTCGATTTATGCTAAACATGTTTTGAGCAGAATGATGAACCCTGACCCAGCTCAGTAAATGGGGGGGGGGGGGAATGCATGGGAAAATCCCCGAAATCAGCCCCTATCCGCAGCCATCCTCACCAGAGTTGCACTATCTGACCACACAGATGGAAGTTCAAAACTGTCTTTTTGTAGGATTTTGCTAAAACAAATGGTCTAAATTCAACATACCTACAATTACAGGATGTGAAATCAACTGTTTACATTTGATCAGCTGGCTCCACACACGTACACATGTGCACACATACCTGTACACTGCTTGCTGCCTGCCTCTCGTCTCCCTCACCGTATTGCCAAGTCACAGTATGTACTTTTCTTCTTTCAACTAGGTATTTTTTGTTACTTTATGCCATCAAAACAGTTTTTCACCTACCTCTTAGGTAGGTAAGTCGTCATCTGACGATACCCCCTTCCCGAACAACCAAACACTGCTCTGTCCTGTCATGGTAGGTGATCACCACTTACAATGTTTACTGAAATTAACCCCTTTTTATGCCAAATGGTGTTCCTAGAGGTTGCATGTGTACTACACTGAATGTTAGGTATGATTAGAAAGTGTTAACAATCTTCAAGAGGGCCAAATGGGGGCTTTGGGAAAATTTTTGGATTTCATCATGCCAATTACAGTAACCAAATAAAACATATAACATGGTTTTCAGTGGCACAATTTGCATGGTAAAAATTCCCAGATACATTAGTCACACAAACTGAGGGTCTACTATAGCCCTATAAAGAATATAACTTGTACTGTACAGTTAAGAACTCATTCTACTTCAAAACTTCACTTGAACTACAGCAGCCACTTTAGAAACATTTAATAAAGTTTGCTGAACATACCTTGGCATAGGCATGGAGACTGGTTCCTTGCTGACATAAGGCTGAGTGCTTACTTCACCAGAGGACTCCAGACCTGAATCTCTCTCTTGACTGGGTTCACGTTTAACTTCGTCTTCAGTTTTCTTGCCATCCTCATCCTTCACACTATCCAATAATTCATTGCTTGTCTCTTCTTGATCTTTGCTAGTTTTCCTTGTTGGTTTATGGGGTATTGAGGGAACTTCAATTGAAATTTCCATCCCTGAGTCTCTCTTGTCTGTAATGCTTTCTTCTGCAACATAATTTAATAAGTCTGTGACATCAGGCTTCATAAGCCTTGTCACAAACAGACCATTGGTTGGATCACTATGATGTCTGCGGTGCTTTTTTATGAGACTGTCAAGGTCATCAGTATACTCA
The DNA here is from genome assembly GCF_032717465.1 of Coenobita brevimanus. NCBI lineage: Eukaryota > Metazoa > Arthropoda > Malacostraca > Decapoda > Coenobitidae > Coenobita > Coenobita brevimanus. The sequence continues at coordinate 3,873,417 of NC_137038.1, forward strand.
CAGCCATTGGTCAGTCTTGAATCTTGTTTGAACTGGCTTAAGGATGGGTAGAACACCTGCTCCTTCTCCAAGTTTGTCAAGTCTCGTGCTGATTCTCTTCCTACATTCCGCATCCTCACAAGTTTCCTTGTATCAATTGGAGAAGGTAAGCATGTCACTAGGTTTCTGCTGTCACCTATTTTACTTGTTGCTTTGTTCAAACCCTCAAATCCTATTGTACTTGGTAGAATAGTCTCTTTCTTGGATGTGTTTGCAGTACCTTGCCCTGTATTTTTCAGTTGTGGTCCCTGATTGATGCACTTTGGCTTGCCAGTTTCTTCACCACCAATCACAAGGACTTTTCCTCCCTCTTCAACCTCTGGGTGAATATCTTTGGCTGGCACTCTCACCTCTTCACCAGAAATCATTCCTGATGCATTTAACCTAACACTATTTCCCTTTTTGTTCTTATTACCAACAGTTTCATGTACTTGTGCACACTCATACACGAATCCTACACCTATAGCAGTATTTTGTGACTTTTTGGTCCTGGGCAGAGTTGTGACACTTATTACTGACTGTGCTTTACTGTCTTGTATTTTATCTTTACTTAAGTGATCAGGTCCCTGAGTTAAAGATGGCTGGGAACTTTGGTAACACACTGCCTTCTCACGATTCTGCTCCTGCAGACTGCTTTGTTTTGATGGTCCTCTAAATAGTTTTTGCACCTTTTCTGCAATGACTATAGGTTCTAAAATCACTGGCCCAAATGTTTCTCTGTGATCATCTAAGTCATGTAATGTTGGGTACAAACGTTCAGAAGCTCCCTTTTTACCCCCTATAGAAACACTTTCACTGTAACTAGAGTCTGGAATGTTTAAACAGTATTCATCATCATCAACTAAAGATGCAAGATTTGTTGATGTTTTACATGTAGACAGAGTTCTGACACCACAACTAGAAGAGTTTATTGAAACTGCTTCAGCTGGTGGAGAAATGGAAGCATATTCTGTACATTTCCTGCTACTGGCTTGGTCCTCACTACCAAAATTTTCTGAAGGCATTTTGACACCACCTCTGACATCAATTTCTTCACCATCGTTGAGCATCCATTTTGAAGCTTGGTCCACATCTTTTTGCGCTGAACCTTGTGAAGGATTGGGATCAGTCAGACATGCTGCTTCATCTCCGGTAACATGACTACTGCCTCTTGTTCCATCACCACCCTCTGGTTTTGCTTCACCTGGTACTAGCCTGCCACCCCGACCTTCCCTATTCTTTCGCCAGCTGCGTCTAATGCTGGACTCCCGTTGTAGATGTACGAGGGAGTTCTGTCCTGTGGAACTTTCTCGGAATGAAAAATCTCGCTGAGAATCCTTGCGTCCTCCTTCAACAATAGTGATTATAGATGCCATGGAGGAGGTGCGTGAGTACTCCAACTGCTGGTGCTGTGGTGGATCTGCGCAGCTTTCAGTTAGGTTAATTTGGAGATCCTGCGCCACAACCTGTTCCCAATGAAATATACCAGTATATAAGGAGAGATGTGCACAAAATACTGTGCCTTCATATTATTTCATTTCAGTCAAGGTGTTAAGTGGTAGCAACCATCATCCACTCACTTGATATGGTGCTTCATACTTCTTCACCTGTCTGCCTAGGAAAAACTTCATTTATTGATAATGTATCTAGGGTCTTACACCGACTGGCTCTTTATGTCAAGTATGTGTCTATGTATAAGCCTACATAAGTTTCGACTGGGCTTAAACGATGAAAACGTCAAGGAATGGAGAGACTGGAACCAGTTATTGCTATTACACATTTACATGACTCCTCATGTGATGTTTTCAGATACTACATAAAGCAGAACATGACTGGTATGAGCTATTCACTCATGGTAAGAGCTAATTGTATTTTCACAATTAAAGATTAGTTTGAAGGAGCTAGAATCAAAGGCAGGTCCCGTTTTACGAGTGGTGTATGTCAATAAAGGACTGCTTGGATAGCGAAAACTCATATAATGCAGATTAAAGATTACAAACACCTTATACACACCTATAATAATACCATATGCCTAATCTATCTATCTATCTATTGCCAGACGCCATAATCCCGTACGGGGTGGCCATTTGACTCTAAGTTATTTGTTTTACAGGAAGGGGCACTAACCCTCCACCAACCCACTTGACACGTAGGGATGCATATATGAGTATGGGAGGAATGGAATGAAGAATCAGCATGAATAAAGTATATATATAAACTTATTTTTAAAGTAGTACATCCTGTAAAACAATTAACTCTAAGCCCTTGGCCACCCCGTTTGGGATACATGGCGTCTGGCAATGAATGAAAGAATGAAACATGAACTGTCTGGTTAAGCCACCTCTAAGTCTCTCCACCACCACTGGAGCTGGCTACATTTGTTCATACCGAGGCACAAGGGAGAGAAAACAGCAGTGGTGTTATGGGGTGGCTTAAGATCCTCCCTAGTCTCACCTGCTGGAGACATCAGGAAAAACCTCCACCTCCAGGGGCAATTCTAAAGGCTCATCAAGGTCCAGGGAGACTGGAGGCTGGGTTCCTGTGACCTGAAGAGACCTTCTGGTTGGAGGAGAGAGTGACTGTAGATGAAGCAGCAATCTTGACAATGAGGGCATACTCGTAGCAACAGATTATTCTTTAACCCCTTCTTTACCGAATTTCCAAAATGTGTACCCCTGTACTCGAAATTTCAGCAACGGAACCGAATACGATCGCATTATAGGGGCCTATTGGGCTTCCTCTTCCTCAGTTTGGGTGCTTTGTGATCCCATGTGTGGTGACATATGGCAGTTTTGTCACTGATGCCACACTCCCCTGTCATGGGACATAGTTTTATGAAAATGACTCAGATATGTTGTATAGGTCATTGTACCCCATATATTTTGAATTTAGTACTGTATATAAATTGCCCTATATCACGTGATATAGCCAGATAATTCTTCTTGGTAAGGGGACTGTTGCTAGCTCAGCAACAGTGGTGGTACCGTGGGAAAGTGTGTGGGAGCAGCCGTAGTGATTTTCAAGCAGCTGCACATGTCAGTGCGTCTGGATTTACTACTGTGCCATGGCGTCCTACGACAATGAATCTGACTTGGATAGTGACTTAGAAGTGTCTGACGATAACGAAACACAATCTGACATAACTGTGAGCGACTCTGATGAGGAGTACATGCCCGAGAATGACGGTGAAGTAAGCGATAGAAGTGGGGAAAGTGATACTGATTCTGGTATCAGTTTGGCCTTGAAGCGCATCACCCCACCCCCACCCACTTTTGACCTGCCTCCTCCTACCTCATTCTTCATGGATCTTCTTCGAACTTACAAGGTAACTAATACAATCATTATTCTCCTCCCTATCCATTGATTTATATCTTTATCTACTACATTTATCTGTATATTGTGTTTACTAAATCAGTTGGTTAGATATGTAATATTGTCATGTACATTATTTTAACATATCATAAACACATCTTGTGGTCAATATCTACTTACCAATACAAAAATAAATAATATAAAGGAAATAGAAACGATGTAATGATAAAAAAAAAATACTACCCCACGAAAGAGCCACACCTGGGGGAAATTCGTTTTCGCAGGGGGGGTAGCTGAGCGAAGGAGGGGGGGGAATGCGGTAATGAAGGGGTTAAAGACCACACCTTTCCTGATGGAGGTTGGGTCTGCAACAGTGGCATTTCCTCACGACTAGTGAACAGCTATGGTTCAGGTGGTGGTGGTCATGTTGGAGTGAAGAACTGCCAGTGTTCTGTGTTGCCCTGGCCTTTTTTTTTATAGGCAAAGCTCCTGATATGCACTCACTGACTCTATTAATCCGTGCATTTGGCAGTCTGTGATGTCTGCCAAGCGCTTTGTGGTAAGCTTCTTGGCTAGTGGCAGCTCTTCCCCTGGCTCCTTGCTCATCTCCTGATTCTGTTGCTCATCCAGGAGGAAGAGATCCTCCTCTCAGAGCTCCTGGGTGTGCGATTCTAAGTGGTCTGCCAAATCAATGTCATCAGTGTCTTGAAAGACAGCCACTTGTGCCAGGGTAGCAATCTGTTGGTGAATGGCAGAGACTTGGGAAACTCCAGAATTCTTGTGCTGCTTCCGGTGACAAAGCTCACCCCACACCATTCATATTAGAGGATATTACTTCCTCCCATGATAAATTTTTTGTTTTTAAGGGCATGCATGATGGTGGAGCCCTTCCAGAACTCCATGACTGTCTGCCTCACATCCTCCATTGCCACCACTAAGTCCTGCAAATGCCTTAATGTGTAGTATGCCTTGAATGCTATGGTAATACCTCGGTCTATTGGCTGCAGGAGAGAGGTGGAGTTTGGTGGCAGGAAGACAACCTTGACATTAGGGCATACACCCTTGATTGTTATCAGATGTCCTGGGGCATTGTACAACAAGGAAGCACTTGTTTGCAAGGTTATTCTGTTTGTGTGTATTTCTTGACAAGGAGCAAAAAATAGTCTATTATGCAGTCCTTGAAAATATTGTATAGTCACCCAGGCCTTCGCATCTGATTGCCACACAACTGGTAACCTCTACTGAACAGTCCCGATGACCGCATGTGGTGTCTCTGGTAAATGATAGCGCAATGGCTTCAGCTTAATGTTGCTTTCTGCGCATGTGGTGTCTCTGGTAAATGATAGAGCAATGGCTTCAGCTTAATGTTGCTTTCTGCATTGCTACTGAGAAGCAGAGTAAGATGATCTTCGCTAGCCTTAAACCCTGGTGCAGGCTTTCATCCTTGGAGATCTATGTTTGGATAACGTTTTCTTCCATAAGAGGACAGGCTCGTCCATTATTGAACACTTGTTCAGGTGAATACCTCGCCCTAACATATGATTCTGGCAGACTTTTCCAGAAACTGGTCTGCTGCCTAAGTGTCTGCACTCGCTGCCTCTCTGAGCATTTTAGTGTTGTGCAGGTTTGCACGCCTCTTAAAGCTGGCAAACCAGTCATCACTTGCTACAAAAGTCTCATTGACTGGGATAATACAAACCTCCAATGGTGCACGACGTGGGCTTGCACTCTCACCACCCTGGCTCACTTTCACACCACTAATACCTTCACTTACAGCAACATGAGCATGATGTTCAACCTGGTACTTCACCTGCATCACAAATTGTGTGCCTTTTCTTGCATGAGGTTTTTTGATTGTGCACTATGAGCTGCATTCTGGTTCTGCAACAACATCGTTTGCAGCCGCTCCATTTTCTCCATCTCATCATCACAGAAACAAGTTGCCTGCACTCATGCAATGGATGCAGTGCCTGCTGCCATTTCCTGCGCTATTGCATACAAATCAAGTATGGTGCATATGGTGGAAGGCAAGAGATTAAGGGCATGGCACAAGCTGGACATGTGGTCACCACACACGTGATGATTCATAGTTTCGTGGCTTAACCCCTTAACCGCGGGGCGTCACTTTCGTGACGCTTGGGAGCAAGGGATCATACCGCGGGGCGTCGCTTTTGTGATTCTGTGTTATTTTGAATTCACCCGGGCTTTCAAGTCGGGGCTTGTATCATCTATCAGTACTGACAATGTCCAACACTAGTCAGCACTCCTAATCTCATCTGTACTCCCATCCATTGTTGACAATTTAGCCATTTCTCCCCGTTCTTGACTCCCGTCCCATTACCCTATCCTCTCGCCTGCCCGGCCATGCTACGCTAAGTAAATCTTCCCTGGAATTTTTCACTGATTTCATCCATTGAAATAAGCCCTATGTCGTATTCTTATACCAAATAATATATACAAGAAAGAAATCAGGTAAGTGAGAGTGCCATACACCTGGAATTGGCTAATTATCACCTGACAACACCTCACGTGCACTCGTTCGCTAATTTTCGCTGTTTTTTTCCCCTTGAAATATGCCGTATAATCTATTTTCGTAATAAATATACATGTAAGGAGAGAAGGGAGAAGCCTAGGTGATATTTACATTCACCTGGAACTACCTAATCTATAATGTATTGTCTAGATTTCCTGCCAATCATATCAGTGCTACACAAAGCTGTTTCAAGATTTAACATTGGTAGCTCTGATTATATATCTCCTAAGTAGGCCTATAATCTATTTCGTAATAAATATACATGTAAGAAGGGAAGGAGAAGCCTAAATGATATTTACATTCACCTGGAACTACCAAATTTATAATGTATTCTCTAGATTTCCTGCCAATCATATCAGTGCTAGACTTAGCTGTTTCAAGAAGTAATATTGGTAACTCTGAATAACCCCTAAAGCAGGCCTCTTGGCTGCCTGGCCTGGCCCCTGCGTTAGCAGTGTAGTGTCATCTTCCGAAGTGAGAGGACGTATGTTTCATCTTGCTGACTTCAAGGCCTTTTTTTCACCCCCATGCAAATGGCTCTGTGACCTTTACCCCCTACTAAACCTCGTGTGGAAAGAGGTAAAGGGCTGACAATTGATAAAAGAGTGACTACGATCTTTCTATTGAGTAAAACAGTGCAAGTGGAATTGTAAATAATGTGTAAATAATGTGTAAACAGCAAGTGAAAGTAATGAATGTAAATATACGTGAACAATGGAAAATAGTTTTATAAGTTATTTCAAGTGACAGTGCACAACACAGTGTAAATACTGTAAAATAGAAATGTAAATAACGTAAATAAAATAGAGAACGTAAATAGAAATGTAAATGAGTAGTATTATAAGAATACGAGTATATACCCTAGGAGTAATGAAAGTGAAAGTTTCACTCTAGCATGTCTGAATGCTATGAGTTATGAGAGTGAAGATGAAAGTGACATTCACTCTCAACGCCAGTATACAGGACGAGAAAGTGAATGCTACGTATTTTACTGAAAGAAATTGAATCCCTACAGTGACAATAAACTAATACTACTGAGGGAAACTTATGGATAAAGACTGTAGATATATATAAGTGTTATATAGTAACAGAAATATAAAGTGTGAGGGGTTTTATGAATAATAAATGACAGACTACCATGAGCGAACTAGTGCCAGTGCGACGATCAGACGCGCTCGTAATTTCCATTGCTTTCACAGTGTTTTTTTTTTTTAGTATGGATCCCAAACTACTTGAAAATTGTAGAATAGTGTTTATAGTGTTTGTATCTGGCTGTGGTAATCATATTACGGGTTGTCGGGAAGTGTAAAGTGGAGACTTCGTTACCCTACTTCAGAGGTCTCCACAAGTCCTACGGTAACCGTCGAAGGCTCAACAATCATTCCAGGAGAAAGCTGAAGGTATGTGCCATAAGCATATGTAATTTTATTATTCTAGGACTAATAACTGATTTTTGGCAAATATTTTTTGAGAGTCTGTCGGAGCCCAAATAACCCCGCGGCACACGCAAGTTATTGGTAAACAAGCCCGCGGTGTAGGGGTTAAGTAATAAGCACACACGTACTCTTGGTGGGTATTGCACTTGCAGAGGTAAGGGTGCACTTGAGAGGCATTATGTAAGTTTTTTGACCTCACGGCACAACATCAGAGAACAAAAAACACTTTTGGTAATGGCCACACGTGAGGTACTTTTGGTGTTCACAGCGGCTGGTGTAAGAGAGAGCGAGCAGGTGAGGTGGGAAGTGGAAGGAGAGGGGAAGGTCACATGCTTCTCCCATACACCTTTACAGTATGGCATGGCCCTGCTGAGTCTGTGGTGGGAAATGGCAAACTTTTCAAAATTTTCACACGCCAAATCATTTTCTCGTAACATTGGAATTCTATGCTTCCATCACCAAATTTGGGTCTAAATTGTCCATTCTCGTATCATCAGTTTCTCGTGTAGCAGATGCTCATATAATGGGACCTGCCTGTAATATCTAAATGCGAGGGAACAATATACTCTGAAGGATCTCAAGACGGCAACTACAGGAGGGGAATAAGGTAACGATGGTGTAGAAAGACTGGATATACAGGTGGGTCCTGTTATATAAATATCTGTTATACGAGAAACTGATGATACAAGAACGGGAAATTTAGACTCAAATTCAGTGGTAAGCACGAAAATCTGATGTTGCGAGAAAATGATATGGCGTAAGTGGAAAATTTGAGAAGCTTAGCTTTCCCACCACAGACTCAGCAGGGCGGTGACACAGAGGTGCGTGGGAGGGGCTTGTGAGTCCCCCCACCTCCTGCCCTGTCCTCCCATTCCCCACTTCACTCGCTCACCCACTTACAGCAGCCGCCATGGATGTCGGAAGTACCTAGCATGTGTCTGTTATCGAGTTTTTATTGTTCTCTGATATTGAGCTATGGACTCAACTTACAAAATGCCTCCCAAGTGCACCCTTACCTCCACATGTGCAGTGCCTGCCAAGAGTAGTTGTGTGCATATTACTTTAGCCACGAAACTGGAAATTGCAAAACATCACGAGAGTGGTGAGCTCATGTCCAGCTTGTGCTATGCCCTTAACCTCTTGCCCTCCACCATGTGCATTATACTTAAACTGTGTGCAAAAGTGCAGGAAATGGCTGCAGGCAACTCGCTCCTGTGACAATGTGATGGTGAAAATGGAGCAGCTGCTAATGATGTGGCTGCAGAACCAGAATGCAGCCCATATTGCACTATCAATGAATCTTGAGCAAGAAAGGGCACATAATTTATGGTGCAAGTGCAAGGCTGAACATGATGCACATGTTGCTGTAGGTGAAGATGTTAGTGGTGTGTGTGAGTCAGGGTGGTGAGGGATCAAGGCCACATGGTGAGGGTGCAAGGCGGCACGGTGCACCATCGAAGGCACATGTTACCCCAGTTGGTATGACTTTTGTGGCAAGTGATGGTTGGTTTGCCTGCTTTAAGAGGTGAGCAAACCTGCATGCAGAGGTAGCGAGTGCAGACACTGAGAGAACACGTCAGTTTTAGGAGGATTTTGCCACAACCATAAGTCAGGGTGCGTTTTCACCCAAACAGGTGTTTATTATGGATGAAACTGGCCTCTTTTAGAAGAAAATGCCATTCTAAACGTACATCTCCAGGGAAGAAAAGTCTACTCCAGGAATTACAGCCAGCAGGATCATACTCTCCTTCTCGTTGGCAAGCTGAAGCAGTTGCTCGTCTACTAACTGGAAACCCCACGTGCTCTTTTGGGACAGTTGAGCAGAAGTTACCGGTTGTGTGGCGTCCAAATGTGAAGGCCTAGATGACATAGTCTATTTTCATGGACTACAATTTTTTGCCCATTAAGAAATCCGTCCAACCATCCATCATCCAATCCTACATTGCCCCATGAGGAGCGTGGGAGCACGGGGCTACGCAGTTGGTCCTGACATTTAAGATGAGAGTGACCAACCTCACTCATCCCTGAGTGGCATTACGTGAGCAATACACACAAGTAAATAACCTTGCAAACAAGTGCCTCCTAGTTCTTGACAGTGCCCCAGGACATACGACAACAATCGAGACCGTGTCCTTTAATGCCGAGATTGTCTTCCTGCCACCGAACACCACTTCTCTCCTACAACCAATGAGCCAGAGCATTATCACAACGTTCAAGGCATACTATACAAGGAGGTGTATGCAGGACTTGTAGGTGGTGGTGACAGAGGATAAGAGGCAGATGGCTGAGGAGTTCTGGAACGGCTTCACCATCAAGAATGCCCTTGAAAACATCAAACTCATGGGAGAAAGTGACATCCTCCAATATGAATGATGTGGGAAGAGTCACCTGATCAAAGATGGCACGAGAAATTCGGGGTTTCCCAAAGGCAGAAGTCCTGCCATTTGCCAGCTGATAGCTCACCCAAGCACAAGAGGTTGGCTTTCAAGAGGCAGTTGACACTGATGTGGTAGGCCTTGAACTGCACACCCAGGAGCTCAGAGAGGAGGATCTCTTCCTCCTGGATGAGCAGCAGAACCAGGAGGCAAATAAAGTGCCAAGGGAAGAGCCACTGCCAGTCTACGAGCTTACCAAGAAGCACCTGGCAGACATCACAGACTGCCAAAGACACAGCTGACCTGACAGTGAACTGGGACCCACAGATGGACAGAGGTCTGGGGTGTAAGGCCAAGCTAATGAATGCGGTGAGTGCATATCAGGAGCTTTACCTACAAAAAAGGGCCGAGGCAACAGACAACACTCAAGCAGTTCTTCACTCCAAGACAACTGCCACCACTTGAATCACAGCCACCCACTACTCGCGAGGAAATGCCACTGTTGCAGACTCCAACCTCCAGCAACAAGGGTGGGTGTCGTTAAAGGAAAATCTGCTGCCAGGAGCAGGTCGTCATCATCCTTGACTGCTGTCACATCTCCAGTCACTCACTCTGTCTCCTCCAACCACACGGTCTCCTGAAGTTACAGGCACCGAGAGACTCATATAGCGACTAGTAATTGCCCCTGGAGGTGGAGGTTCTTCTGATGTCTCAGGCAAGTGAGAGTGGGGAGGGGTACCTTTAGCCATTCCATAATGCCACCACCACCGTTTTCTCTCGTGTGCCTCAGTGAGAGAAAACATAGCCTGTCTCAGTGGTGGTGGAGAGACAGGGGTGGCTCAATCACACAAGTGCTCATACTATACAAGTAAGTTTACATGCTTTATTCATGTTATTTCCTCCTTTCACCTGCTTCCCTAACCATAACTGTGCATTATTATAGGGCATATGGTAGAATTATATATGTGTATAAAGTGTTTTTAGTCTTTCCTCTTCCGTAAATTTACCTGGACCTGGGTTGGTGGGGGTCAGTTAACCCTAAACCTATTTTTTCAATATGTTATGTACTCTATTATGCGTGCTTTTGCTATTTGAGCAGTCTTTCCTTAATATATCCAACTCATTTAACGTGGCCTACCTGTAGTGATTATCAAGGTTATACTGACCTGTGAGCATCGAATGACATATGATAAAACAGTGAGGAGTTGGTTCAGTAATGTGGTGTCTGAGCCCAGTAGAAGGGTGCGAGCTGTGCGAGGGGGGTAGCCAACTGTCCCTCCTAGCTCACACAGCTGTGCCCACACTGCACTGTATGGATGGGACTCTGCTAGACGCTCAACCTGAACGAAAAAATTGAAGACAACATAGCAGAGTTGTAATTACAGCATGTTCTGTACTACTGCAATGAACCAAGATTATCCTTCAAATAAATGAGCTCAAGAAACAGAAGTAAGATTAGCCATTTTTAGGTCTCATAGCATAGATAATTCCATGACAAATGAATCCCATCTACTCTTCTAACTCCACCTTGAAAGTCTGGTATTTTTCCTTCCCCCATTCACTGAGCTAAGCCTACTTTAAGAGGTGAGCAAACCTTCATGTATATACATACATATCGTGTCATATATATATATATATATATATATATATATATATATATATATATACGGTAAAATCTCAAATTTCGAGAGTTTAGAATTCGATGAATCAAATTTTGATGCATTTTGGAGTGGTCTGCCTACCCTACTTTTCTATGCAAATTCGCAAATTTCGATGCTCTCAGGGCCAGACTCCAACCAAAACAACGTAAGATAATATGTTTGATGCGAACCAAAATGCTAGAAGTGAAGGAAAATTATAAGCAAAAGTATTAACCTAACCTAATATCGTATGTAACGTGCTCTCAGGGCCAGACTCAAACCAAAACAAGCAAAGATAATATTTTTGATGCAAACCAAAATGCTAGATGTGAAGGAAAATTATAAGATAAAGTATGAGCCTAACCCTATGTGGACATGCATTTCACTGCAATTTAGTTGTATGTATTTTGTATTTTCATCGCAACTTACCTGTTTCAAAATGGCAAGCAAGAGTGGTTCTTTGGGTAGCAGTGGTGATGTATGAGAGCAGCCTGGCACCTCTAAAACTTTGCAGCCAAAGGAGAAATGGCAGTACAGGAAAGGGCAGAAATACACCAAGTATACACTTGCTGACAGTATGGCAATACAATGCAGAACTACAGTTACTTATCCACAATTATAGTTCATAAAGTTTACAGGGGGTATGGGCAAAAAATCATGATTTTAGGTAGTTAGGTTTGGAGGCCCCGGACCCATACTAATTTTTCCCATAAGAAGTTCAGTTTAAATTTCGATGTTTTGAATTTAGATGCGGTTTTTGGGTACATATGTCCATCGAAATTTGAGATTTTACTGTATATATATATATATATATATATATATATATATATATATACACACACCGGTACTGTATATAAGAGGACTTTATTCCTGCATCTACCTACAAATAACTGATGGAGTTCATCTTGAGGTCTCCTTCCACACCATTAGAGTCACTACCATCCCACTTGGTCCTGAGAAAGGTGGGACTGTAACCAAAAGAAACTTCATGCAAGGAAGCTAGGGGTAACAATGGTCAGAAGAAAGCCTCTTGGTCTGTCTTCTACAGATACTGAGAGCCATGCCTTCTTCCTTCAATGATGTGGTACAGCATCCCCCACCCCACCTCTCTTCATTTAGTCGGTCACCATACTCATATACTCGTACACCACAGTTACAGCTTGGTTCTGAGATGCCTTTTGTTATAGTCCCTTTTGAGCACAGCCTCCTCAATACTGCAGTGTTCGTCAGGTTACGGTCAACTAGGCTATGTCCCCTCACTTAGTCTCTGTGCATCTTCAACTTTGTGCCCCTACTTTATGATGTCTCTGGCACTGTAGTGTATCATTTGTTTCTTCAGTGAAAATCTACTGCACATTCCACAGAACTGGCATCTCTTCTATCTTCTGGGCCAAGTAACCTTTGTGTCACCTGCATCACCATTACCTTGTCCTCGGATGTCAAACTCAGACCTAAAGAGGATTTACTAATGGAATCCCTCTGATCCAGGAAAAGTGCTGATTCTTCTTATATCTACAAGAGTTCCCAATGCTCCTGTTATAAAACAGTAACTAATATTCTAGGTAATCTGTCTGTACTTTGTATTTTCATTGCTTATTTACTGGAATCTTCTCAAATCTGATATTCAATGGCTGGGAATATCTAATAAAGAAATGAAATATGTGACTTCATTATTTTCAACCTACATAATTCACTTCTTTACCTCAAAATTTTTCAAGCTCCTGCCATATCAGTGTCTCATTCCCAAACATTTATGACAACATTAATTCATCCCCTTAAAGCTTCCGTATTCAATATCAGTTCACTATTCAGATTTCACAGAACTGACAACTGTTGATTTTTTTCTTTTTTTTTTTTTTTTTTACATTCTCACTTTACTTTAATACTGCACTAACCATAACTTGGAAAACTGCAACTGAAGGGAATGACCAAACCTAAAAAATAATATGATGAACACATAATACACAATGAATTAACAAGAGTATGTGAATAATGGTTATTTACCCATGCAGGTTGTGATGGTGTAGTGGCAGGGGTGAGGGAGGTTGGTGGAGGGTCACTGGGAGCCACTGTTGACACCCAGCCCAGATGATATGTCAACACAGCTGTCAGCAGCTTGCTCACAAAACTGAAATTGCACACTTCTAATACTTTCTTAAAAGACATACTGTCATTCATCAATACTGTACTCTGTATTCCAGGTATGGAAATATAGCCATGGTGTTGAGGTTAGGCCTGGCCTATATATTTCATATTGCATTGGTATTAAAAAAAAAAAAAAAAAAAAAAAAAAAAAAAAGGGCATATTTTGATAGCCTCTTTTATCATTATGTATAGCATTTAATGAGTTTTTAAACATCAAGGACAATTAATGTTGCAACAGATAACAGTAAATGAATGAAATACCAGTACAAACAAACAAATGAGGAAGAGATAAAAATATCCCCATCAATGTGTGATGATTTATTTTTATATTACAGCCCGCACTAAGTAGTAAGTGGGGGTGCTCATCATACACTCACTTAAATTACTGCTGCTCTCAGGTGACTCCCCTTTCCTTTCTTCCTCCCTTGTCTGTCTTCCTTTTCCCTTCTGTCTAAGGGTGACTCTACACTGTGTGACAGGCCAAATGGTTTCCTGTACATCAAGAAACCATTTACTACACTGGGTGGTAACCATAAAACCAAACTATGATGCTTGGCGGTTTAGTGCGTGATTAAGGTGCTCCACCTGGACTGAGGCTGTGTAGGTTTATTATCCAAGGGGTGGTTGGGGTTTATTGCTCAATGCCACTCAGGGATGTGTGAGGGTGGTCACTCTCATCTTAAATGTCAGGACCAACTTGCCTAGCCCCGCACCCCTACATTTCCCATGGGGCAACACAGGATTAGATGATGTATGTATGTATGTCTTGCTATGTTGGGGTGATTCTCTTTAGCTTATGATCACCTATTTGAACAGATGAGGTTTGATGCTGCCTTTATTAGCTTTTTTTCTCTTAATGGAGTACTCTTTTTAATTATTTTAAAAAACCTGAATAAATTGCCTGGCAGTAGAGAGAGTAAAATGAAAAAGGCATTATAGAAGTGAATGGGTTATTATGCAGACTGGTACAGTACTCACAAATTGGTGGTTTTGGTGTCATGAGCATGAAGGACTGAAGCAAGGGTGTCGACCAGAAGGCTGCACAAGGCTCGACGCTCCCCCTGCCCAGCCACACCCCGGCCAGCACCGAGTAGCCCCAGCCACACTGGTCGACCAAGTCTAGCACCACACACAAGGTCAACCAGATCCTGACCAAGGAAAGTACAGTAGCTTAAAAAAAAATAATAATAATAAAATTTAAAAATTTTTGTGACACTCTACAGTACATGTTTACTTTGCCCATTCATTTTGATTCTTTTTCATTTCCTATGCTGCCTCAACCTACATGCCTTGCTATCTCATACCTTCACCACACTCTTCCATCTTCTTGGCCTAACTTGCTTCCCTCCAGTTTCACTCTCATATCTATCTATATATTGGGGTCGGGTGTCTGCCCTTTCCTCTTCTCCATCCTTCTTTCCTTCCATCCTCTTCTGTGTTCCTTTCCTTCATTCTTTCTTAGTCCTTCTGCCTACGGGTAACTTTACACTCCCTCTTCTGGCTTTCTTTCCTTCATTCTTTCCTCTTCCTTCTGCCTGTGGGTGACTCTACACTGAATGACAAGCCAAATGGTTTCCTGTACACCAGGAAATCATTTGCTACGTTGGGTGGTATCCATATAACCAAATTTTGGCACCTGGTGGTTTATTGGGTAATTATTGCACTCCAATCGGATTGAGCCAGTGAAGGTTTATATCCAAGGGGTGGTTGGGGTTGATTGCTCGTGTAATGCCACTTAGGGATAAGTGAGGCTGGTCACTCTCATCTTAAATGTTGGGACCAACTGCCTAGCCCGGGGCTCCTATGCTCCTCATGGGGCAACGTAGGATTGCCCCATGAGGAGCATAGGAGCCCGGGGCTAGGCAAGTTGGTCCTGACATTTAAGATGAGAGTGACCAGTCTTAGAAATGGGCTATACAGGTGACCTTTTAAACACCTGGTACTGTGTTCTCTGGAGCCGCACTGTGGGTGTCGCATTTTCTATGGTCGCAGTAACTATTGCAAACCACTCAGAACAGGTATAGATATTTGCTCATTTGGTATGAATTTATTAGTAGTACAAGAATATATTGGTTTTCACACAATAATATAGGCGATATAAGCATTTTTTTCACTCACTGAACACATCAACATACCGCACCTTCCTTGGGGACGTTACCTCCTCATCACTTCTGCTCGTTTCTTTGTCTGGCATCATGTACTCTTTGTCCTCCACATCATCACTGATCGGGGAACCACTCTCACCTTGAATTTCGTACTGTGGCTTGACAAGTCTTTACAGACCAGGTCACTGCTAACAGGTGAGTTGCCGAGACAATGGCGTGTGTGTGTGTGTGGGGGGGGGTGTCATGCGGGGCATGGGAGTGTCCCTGCCGCCAAGGTGTCCCGCGTGTATGTACCAAAAATCACGCAGAATTTGAAAAATGTGCAAATGACGAACCTCACAATCGCAAAACATATGGATATGTTGTCGGGACTGAGCGCGACAAACTGTTGCAAAATACCCATACGTTACCGGGACGTGGCGGGTTTATTACCCACTAAACCACCAGGCACAACAGTTTGATTACAAGGTTACCATACAACACAGTAAATGGTTCCCTGGTGTACAGGTTGACAGAAGGAAGAGGAAAGAATGATGGAAAGAATGACATTACAGGAAGGAAGGAAGAGAGGAAAGGGCAGCCACCCAATAGCAGCACCAAAGTGATGTAGTTTCACTGCCTCACTACCCTACCTGCTGTAGGCGAGCAACAGCATGATGTGTGGCAGAGACGAAGGTGTGACGGTGGAGGTAGGCCCAGTCCAGTGCCCTCTGTAGCCTCTCCAGTGCACCCTCCACTACACCCATGTGCAGGAACAGCCACTCTTCAATTTGTCTGCAATGACACAGATGGTATGAAGTTGTTCCACAGTAAGTGTTCTGTTACTGGTCAAAAATACTGGTTATCTCTTGTAATGTTACTATGAATGATGTCTGATTAGGACTTCACTGTACAAGCCAAAAAATTACAAATACAGTATGACAGCATACTAGTAACTCCTAATACAGTAGGTATGAACACAAAATATTCATTAAATTAATGTTACTCAATACTTTCTCACTTGTTCAGCTCTGTCTTCCTACTGTCACCAAGCTGAATGATGACAGCAATGCCAAGTTTGGTGGTACGACGGAGATGGTGCTGTCCCTGCACCCCTCCACTCCCACCATCCTCCCCTCCACTTCCTGCCTCCCCCAGAGCTTCCAGTGAGGTGGTCACATTGCGTAGAAACCGACGCTGCAGACTGTTTAGGCTGCCAGAGTTTTTCAGGCTACTCCCAGAGCCTGAACCATTATAATATTTGGTCAATGTATGCTAAAAGGAAAAAGATAATGGGAAGCACAGTATTTTAGTACAATAATTCTGACATCATTTCAATCACTTCTAAAGAGAAAGAAAGCTGACCTTGCCGTGATGAAGGTGTTCCATGTGGTGTGGGTGGAAGGGATGGTGGTGACAGGAAAGACCCACAAGTGGAAGAGTATGGTGAGGGTGGGCCACCAATCCCAGAATCACCCTCACTGAGAGTGGAAGACAAGACACGAGGAACCTCCCATGCCAGGGAGCGGCCAGGGCCCCAGGGTACTTCCAGGCTCTCAGCACGGTTTACTCCCTCACCCAGAGAGCTGACAGAGCTACCCATGGATCCAGCTTCGATACCCTGATCACTAATTATAAATCATATAATTAAAACAAAAAATTCTCTGTTAGGTCATTGTAGCATCCTCACATGAACAGCTTAAGTTGCCCTTGATTTTTACTCAAGCATGTCAGTAGTGAACCATTTCCACTGGTCATGAAGCTGAGGAGAGAGATACATTCTGAGTTTCTGAAGAGTACGTGAAACTGCCCCTAACACCTTTATTAACCCATTGACTGCGGCTGTACCATACATGATATCCGAGTCCAAATGGCTCTGACTGTGGCTGTATCATATATGATTTCCTGCTTTCAAAAATTCTGCCCTCAGAAATGGCACAAAATAAATCAGCTAGCAACTCGTGGCACCCTATACAATACTGTCATACATAGATTATGCATTTTTACTAGGAGCAGAGCTTAGCTCAGTTACCTACAAAATGCCGAAGGTAATGGTATGAAATCTTCTGCATGCTGCCGCTAGCAGTAACCCAAGCAAATATTGGATGAAATCTCTACATGAGTGTAGTGATGATAGTGATACATTGTTAGATGATGACAGTGATGGTTTAGATGCTGATTTACACCCTATCTGATTGCAAGAATTGACACTGATGACACAGTGCAACCATTACACATCGTTCGCCTGGCACCACCGCACAGGGAATATTTATTACTTCACGAACCTGTTTCAGAGGTAATTTTTTTGTCTGCTATATTGTGTTATATACCATTGAACTTGGGATTTTTTTCTCTTTCTTTTGACAGTATTGTTTTTCTTCTAATATTTTTTTCTAAATATTTGAAAATTGCCACACACAGCATGTACATGTAAACAAACACTGACGCAGTGAATGGGTTAATGAAAAGTTGTGACAAGGCAACAGCTATGCCATCAGTTATCCATAGGGTTGAACTGTGTCTTAAGCTGATACACTCTGGCACCAATATCAATCATCACGTGACCCTCTCCTGTATGTCACCCCTCCTACATTGTGTTTTTGACAAATTTATGTTTCCAGCAATCCTTCCTCCCCCCCCCCCCTCTCCATTTGGTGGTGAATTCATCCTTTCAACACAGACTGCTTCTTAATAAAGATTTTATTTTTTACATGAGTTAAGAACTTTTTTAATATTTTGATAAAAATGGCTTGTCAGAGTGGAATTTTGAATGATAATTTCCCCTAGGGGATCCAGTATTTTGTTGGCCTTTTGAGTTGGCACATTTTATAGTATTATGTACTATGTCCTGTTACCTACTGACTGTTCAGTGCAGCTGTAAGCCACATGAGATCTCTGTAACATCTCTCCCTGACTTTGTACTTGAGTTCACATCAAGGGTAGCTTGAAGTGCTCCTCTTAAAGAAGTATTACATGAAATACTCTGTGTGACATGTTTTGTTGTTGAAAAAATATACACAAACAAAACTACAGTACTGTACTGCAAGCAACTGTGTGGTTTGTGCCAAACTGTGTCACTAACCTGCCTGGTGCTGAAGGACGGAGGTGTGAGGCTGGGGCAGGGGCAATGCGCGAGAGGAGGAGACGATGGGGGTCCTGCAGGAGGTGAAGCTTTGAGCAGGACCCCCGGTAGGCCAGTGCTACCGTTCCAAACACCAAGTCACCCACTGTTTTTGTGTCACTCTCTTGTTGCAGGTACTGAAAAGATTTGAGCCATTTATGTGGGCAGAACAAGAAAGCTGGACGATTTCAGAAGTCTACGATAAATGAAACATTTAATACAGTTTTGGTGTTGCTCTTTTGCACCGAGTTCTTGAAGAAAGGATTATGATAAGTTATTGAATACTTTTGGAGCCAAGGAGTTTCTCCTAAGCTGAGATTACTGCATGGCAATGCATGGAATAAAATGTCAACTGATAAAACTACAATGAGGTCTTCTAATTTATTTTCATTACCTTAAGATAATTTTATCAGGCTTGAGAAAGGCTTTGTGTACCAAACAGATAACCATAACCAATCTCCACTAAGCCTTGTAGTGCTGTAAAGTCTCAATTTTCAGTACCACCATATGATGTTACTCAGCCCAAGACAGACATCTCATTCCCAAAACGCTAAACCTAAAAGGGTAATGGAAATTGTTATGGCAGGTAACTTCTTTAGACACGAGTTCCTTCCCAGGTCAAACTGTCTGACAATAGGCAGTAATACAATAGTAACAGTCAGTCTTATTTGTTAAAAGGGCACAGACAGTTTCGAGGAGTAAACACTTTACAGGTATTACAAAAATGCTGCTTAAGGCTAGATCACCATCATCCTAACCCAATTTCCCACATTAACATGGCATTGGCCTTGGTCACCTAATGGTGGCTCTCCATGCTGCTTGATCTCTGACAGCCTCCCTATTCAATCCCTCATCCCCGAGCTCAAACTCTATGACCTCGTCCTAGGTCTTCTTTGGTTTACCTCTCGCAGCTCTACCATCAACATTCACACTTCTCATCTTCTGAACCCAACTGTCGTTCTCCATCCTCTCAACATGCCCAAACCATCTCTATCAATATACTCAACTCTTCATTCGCAATCCTAATCCTCCCAGGCCTCGCATTCCAGGACACACTACACATCCATCTAATCACTGTGATTTCTGTATGTCTGAATCTATTAATATAAGAGGTCCCATGGGCACCCCCCTCTGAAGTGTCATGCTAATGCTTTCATTAACATTATGAAAGTAGTGGGCACAGGACTCATCCATGATGTACCCTTATCTTCACCTCAAACTCTACACTATAATTTCTAAAGCTATTTCTAACATTTGCACATAATCATTACTGATTCATTCCTCAACCCCCAACCTTTTCACTGCCCACCTCACAACTTCCTGGTCATTAATAATTTGTTCACCTTAACCATGAGTGCCTAAATCGCTACTCTGATTATTACCATACATCTGAGACCCTGGTATGAACAATTTACTATACGATACAGTAGAACTTTACAATAACAAACCTCAGTATAATGGATTTTGGATTTAACAAATGCCTCGGAGCCCATCGAACTTCCATCATCTATACTGAATGATGGTCATTACTGTAACTGGGGTGCATTATGTGGCCCTTCTGAACACTTCAAAGCCCACTGAACTGTTTTTCAGCTACACAAACAAAGTAATGGTGTGCATTACGCAGCCCTTCCAAACTGAAATTGCCTTTTCCCCATCGTGACTGCCAAATTGTAATAGCAGATTATACAGTATTAATACTACTGTACCGTACTAGTCCTGACAGAGTGATATGATAAGGAAGTGATATAAACTGCAAAAGGGTAAAATTATAAGACAAGTTAATGTAAAGTGGGTTTAGTTTTCATTTTTAGCACTAGAATATGATAGCTCTAATTTATTTTCAAACACGCACTTGAATTCCCACCTGAGGAGGGGGGGACTGTTGGATTTAAAGAACTTTCATCTTTACTGAACCTGGTTTCTCTCTGATTAGTTTGCTGTGGTGAGAAATCTGCATTTGCATCTTGAGGATAAAAACCAATTAAATATTAACTGACCATACCCAGTGTCATCCACTGCCTCTGACAGAAAACCTTCAGGAACCAGCCTAAACTGATGGAAATGAGAAATAACTGATAAACTCTGGTTTTGATAAGGTAGCAATTTCACTCACTAATAACTGTCAGATAAACTCTGGTTTTGATGAGGTAGCACTTTGCTCATTAATAACTAAGGAACATGAACTGGAAAGGACCAAAGAGTGATTGCAGAGGGCAAAAATTATGAAAGCAACACAAAAGGTGGTCCAGGTACCATAAACAAACTGGCCATACTTTTCAGTGTCGTCAGCCTCCTAGACAAAGACAAATAGGGTACTGTATTAAGGCAAAATATCCAAATAAATGGCACTGGAAGAAGTGCTAAGAAGTCACCAACATCAGTAAGAATACTGCTTAATATCAACAGCTTCAAAGGCAGACCCCCACTTGCCATCCAGGAGTCTCCCTTGACAGTTTCCAGTATACCACTAAGTGTGTGGAAG
Organism: Coenobita brevimanus; assembly: GCF_032717465.1. NCBI lineage: Eukaryota > Metazoa > Arthropoda > Malacostraca > Decapoda > Coenobitidae > Coenobita > Coenobita brevimanus. The sequence goes on from NC_137038.1 coordinate 3,894,566, forward strand.
AGTTCTGTTATTTGGGAGACATGTTGTGTGCTGGAGGTGGGGCTGGAGCTAGCTCTGTGGCTAGGGTGAGAAGTGGTTGGAAGAAGTTCAGGGAGCTCTTGCCTCTCCTGACATTGAGAGGACTCTCCCTAGGTGCTTGTATGCAGCATGTGTTAGGAGTGTAATGCTGTATGGTAGTGAGACCTGGGCAGTGAAGGGGGAAGATATTCGCCGGCTCAGACGTACAGAAATGACAATGATTAGGTGAATGTGCAGTGCGTCCCTGTGTCCAAGGCGTGGAAGGGCTGGGTTTACGATGGAAGAGTTGAAAGTTAGGATGGGACTTGAATGTATTGGTGTTGTGATGAGGAGAGGTAGATTGAGATGGTTTGGACATGTGGAGAGGATGGGGGATGATAACTAGGTGAGGATGGTGAGAAGTGTTAATATTGGGGGTGGGGTTATGAGGGGTAGACTGAGAAAGACATAGGACGAGGTCATTAAGTGTGACCTCAGGGTTAAGGGACTGAACAGGGAGGCTGCAATGGATCATGCAGCGTGGAGAGCCGCCATTAGGTGACCAAGGCCGACACAAGCAAGCATGTTGGAGCCTTTAAAAATGAAAATGAAGTCATTATGGACAACAACTGCAAAGACAGGCACTGATGAGGTGCCTACACGTAGTGTCGCTGTGCGCCCTGGGTAGAGAAGCTGCAGTGTCCACCTGAGAGCCAAACCTCCTCTTATTTCCCTGTATCTCATCATGGTGAGACTGTCTACCACAAAGGGACATCACATCCCTGACCCTGTACGATGGCCCCACAGAAACAGTTGCTCATTTGTGGTCAATGGGTCTACTGACACACACCAGGTTAAGAACAACAACTACAGAGATATAAGGACAGTAGTACAAGGATGATGACACCAATTAGCTGTGGTCAGTAGCTGTGGTCAGTCATACTTTTTTTCTCCCTCTAGAAAATATATTACACTTAAGTAACAACTACTCCTACTATAACATGAAAAACTAAACACATTAGGCCTATTAGACATCAGTGATATACATGGATAGCCAAAATTGTTTCTTGTAGCTCAAGAAACTACCTGCTACAAATGGGTGGTAACCACATAACCTAATGGATGCTCGGTCTAATGGGTCGAAGATGTGACCAGCAGAGATTGCAGCAAAGGAGGTGAGTGGAGGTGGAGTTTACTGCTCACAAAATAGTAATGAGAGAGAGAGAGAGAGAGAGAGAGAGAGAGAGAGAGACTGATTGATTGTTAATAACTCCATACAACAGCTAAAAGGTGGAGCACACACTAACTCAATAGTAATACTGGTAAACAAACAATAAACCTTACCTGATAACCATATCCTCTGCTGACTTCTGCATACACATCAGCCTTGGAAGAGGAGGTAGCTTGTGCACTAACGTAACTTGCACCTTTCCCAGCTGCCTGCCCTGTTTGTGCTGTCCCAGACCCCAGTGAGGTCCCAGATACACCCCATGAGGCCAAGAACATGGATTTACAAGATGGGACAGTTGTTGAAGCATCGGAGAGAGGAACCTGTACAACAGTTTTGGAATCGTATAGCAGCTTGCGTCCCCTTGTGTCACAGTCTCGGAAAAGCAGAACTCTAACTCCATCCTTCTGCAGGGGGAATGGGGGCTCAGTTTCTCTTGCCCCTGATGCTGTTGCCTTCGGGGAGCTGTCAAGTGAAGGGAAAATTGGTTCGTGAATATCCTCCAGCTTGGAATCAACAGCACATACACTTAGTACACTTCCACTGAGGGCTGTCTGTGTCTGGATATCACTCTCAGCTGTCACATCTGATACTTGCACATCACTTTCCTCAAGAGCTCTCTGAGTCTGGATATTGCTTGTACTTGCTCTTGTCATGTGGATCTTATTTCTGTTCTTTTTACAGCACATCTTGCGGTATACCTGGTGTAGTCGTGTTACCAGAGGCAGTAGCACATCACTACTCCTGGACATGCTACCCTCACAATACAGACAATACTGACACATCCCAACTCAGTATGACTCAGTTCCTTAAACAACACACAATAATTACTACAGTCTTCTTTTACCGGAGCAGTTCTAGTGCAGGAAATAAAAAATATGCGAAATTCATGTTCTGTTGCTTCCAAGAATTATTTATTCATTTCTTTTCCCATTTGCTGAAACCACCTAATCTCAACTGAGTCCTTCTATGTTGATTAGTATCAGTCACACATCCTACAGCAGCTCTTCACATTCTCAACAATAGGGTCAATTATAACAGGCCATTCGAGTATCCCTTTATGATCATTGAAGGGCACTGGATGGTTAACAGGTTGTTAGTGTTTCCCCATCACATTCATTAGCAGTCAGTACAAGGTCAAACAAGAGCTTTCAGTATAGGATTCGCTATAGGCTGTTAGTGGATGTATCCTTCACATCTTTAGCAGTCATTACAAGGTACCAGAAATGAGTGTCTCTGGTTCACTACATGTCTTCATTCATTAGGTGGGAGAGAGTGGGAGCGCACAGATGGTGGTGTGAGGTGCAGCGGGCAACTGAGACCCTGTGACTGGGTAAACTTGGCACACACACTCACCCAGGCCAGCACAGGTCTCGTGAGGAAGGGAGGGGGTGGAGTGGATGATTGCACGCATGTGCACACATGCACGCGCGCGCACACACACCAAAACCTCTCTCTCTCTCTCAGCATGTTTATGCTTCACACTCACATCTGCTGTCCATTAACTTCCCACTGGCAATATCCATACATTTTCCATGCTTCCTTTGTAAACCTTGATGTACCATTAAGACAAGTAGCTATACACAAATATCTCAAGGCTACATATACCTCAGATAGATGATATGCACCTTGTATAAAATATATCTATCACATAAATCTCCCTCTCTCTCACTTGATGCAACTCAAAGCCCCCCCCTCTCCCTCAAGAAAAAATAGGTAAGGGGTAGAGGGGCCATCACACAAACAAACAAATTCCTACACAACTCTCATTTTATAGTTCTTTACCCCCACCTCCCCCTCTCTCTCTCTCTCTCTGTTACAAATAATGTACAACAGATAATCCTTCTCCTATATCTTGCTTCGTCTCATTTGTGCCATGCTCATTCAAGATTATGGTGATGTATTAAAGGGGGTGTTTTTCTTTGAATCTGGTGGGTTTGTGAATCAGTAAAGTCCATTTTAACAAAATTAAAATCATCCAACTGTTCCCTGCCCCAACCTAGGACCAAACTTTCATTACTTTTAGACAACAAACCACTTCTCTAACCACTTGAACATTACCCCTTCAGTCTGGCTGCTAGGCTACCCTTCTTAACAGAAAGATATATGTACTTAAGAGTTCCCATGTAGCAGTATGGTTATTCAAGTTACAGAACACAGTTCATGCATTACTTAAAAAGACACTTCTTTATGTACAATGCAAGTAGTTACCTGGCTGATATGATTTGTACTCTGAAAACTACCACAGCATATATTCAGTTGTGATGTAACTATCAGTGGTTACAAAGCAATGATACATCTATTAACCAGTGAAACTTTACATTTTCTCTTACAAGTAACTGCAAAATTTACCATGTGAAACTACATTTTCTATCAAAGTGAGAGTTCACATTATTTATCATCTGGGACTTAAAATTTTAAAGCCTAGAAGATATAAACAAGGTTTCTCTATAACACTGTAGCTAGTGGCTTCATCTCTTCTATCTATCTATTGACAGACGCCTCAATCCCGTTCGGGGTGGCTACAAACAAATCGCCTCCACGTCGCCCTGTCCCCCGCCATTTCACTGCCCTGCTCCAAACTCACACCCCCCTCTCTCATATACCTCTCCACCCCATCCATCCATCTCATCCTTGGCCTCCCCCTCCCTCTCCCCCCCCCTCCACCTCACTCACATACACTCTTTGTCAGTCTTTCACCCTCCATCCTCTCCACATGGCCAAATCACCTCAGTGTATTCCTCCTAACGCTTCCTATCACATCCACATCCACACCACAATGCTCCTTTATATCCTCATTTGTCAGTCTGTCTCTCCATGTGACTCCACAGGCTCCTCTTAAATAACTCATTTCCACTGCTCTCACTCTTGACTTGTGCCCTTCCAACAACGTCCAAGCTTCACTTCCATACGTTACAGTTGGTATCACAATACTGTCATGTAGTAACTTCTTCACTTCCATGCTCACTTCCCTGTTTCTTATCACTGCTTTCAAGGAACCAGCTACCTTTCTTCCCTGCTGTACCCTTTCAAGCACTTCACCCTCCACACCTACATCCTTACTCATCATACTACCCAAGTCCTTAAACGTACTCACATTTTCCAATTCCTCACCATCCAACCTCACTGTACATTCACTGACTTCACCTCTCTCAAAGACAATCACTTTACTCTTCGCTAAATTCACATTTAGATTCATCTCTTAATAAGCTTATTTCTCTCTCCAACCACTGAACAAGAATGAGAGAGTACATGGACTAATTAATGTCGACACATCTGCATTAGATCATCCATAATTTTATATAAATATCTTCCAAACCAAAGAGAATGAAGCCTATTAATGAGGTCCCATTCCCTTCTTGCTGCCCAAAAGATGGATTTACAGTTGTACTACAGGTAACTGAGGTTGAGGTAAAGGTACTTGATACAATAATTATATTAGCTGATACAGATGTGGAGGTAATGGTAGCAATAATGATAGGTGTGGTAAGATGGTGGTGATAATAATAGGTATACTAATTTGACAGTTGCTGTTGTTGTTGCTTGACCAGTGTGTCCGGACGAACAGACCTATCGACCACAAGTACCTTGCCAGGGTTGGAACATTGTCCTTTCACATGGCAAGGTGAAAGGAAAATGGAGGAAGCATAACCTCCCAAGAGGATGAGTTGTTTACGGGAGATGTGTATAGTTATATGCCAGCCTGGACCTGACACCAGGTTTTAGGTAAATGTGGTTGAATCTCCTGCCTGGGAAAGTTATGCAAGGACAGCTACTGAGTCTTGGCCCCATGTCTCTCTCATGGTAATTATTTCCAGGACTATGATAACCATGCACCTCCTACCTTTCTGGTGGACCAACAGGTGCTACACCTTGTCCAAAGGTGAGCAGAGACTATGCAGGGCAGGGGTGCCCATCTTCCCTGAGCCAGGCACATGCTCTGGCTGCATACCCTAAGTAATAAGGCAGTAATATTGGTAGCCTCTGTGTGGTAGGAATGGTGGTAACAGTGGTATGTGTGGTGGTAGTAATGCTAGTGGCAATAGTAGTTCTTGCTGCTGCTTAAACCTGGCCTGTCTGGCCAAGCTGACCCACTGACCACATGTAAGGAACTGCTCCTGTGGGCTGTCCTGTGGGTGCAGTGCAGTACTGTACAATACAGGTACCGTACTATATATGCACCATGTAGGGAACCAGCTTCCCCAGGATTGGACCATGGTCCTTCCCCACAGCAAGTTGCAGGGAAATAAATGTTTGGCTCCTGGGTGGGTGCCACAACTGTTTTCCTCCACCCAGGGTACACAGTGTCACCATGTGCAGGCTCCTCATCAGCAATGGTGGCAATAACAGAAGGTGTGGTGGTTTTTTCATTCATTCATTGCCAGACGCCATGTATCCCAAACAGGGTGGCCAAGGGCTTAGAGTTAATTGTTTTACAGGGAGGGGCACTAATCCTCCACCAACCCCACTTGAGTTACTGGTGGAAATAATGAACAGATTTGGCTCTCTCTTATACTGTTTTGTTTTTTCTTGGAGGGAACAATCTTATGGGCTTCTGGCCTTTGGTTTCTCCTTCCTTGCATTAAAAAAAATAAATAAATAAAAAATAAATAAAAAATAAAAAAGTGTGGCAACAATGGTAGTAAACTGTAGTAGTGGTAAGTGATAATAATCATAGGTATGGGAGAGATGGTGGCTCAGTCGGTAGATAGGTGGCCTGCAGTCCTAATGGGCCCAGGCTCAAATCTCTGCTGGGGCAGGGAACAGTTTATGGATTTGAATTTCATAAAAGCATACTTTACCGATCTACCAGAAGACCCGCTGATATGTCGTAAAAATACCCCCACTAATACCAACACACCCGTCCTGTATGAGAGCCCTAGCATGTATTCAATATGGATGATGGGTGTTAGCACCGAAGTGATGACATGTAGAGGTGTATGGTATGTAGGAGGATTACTGGGCCTTGGGAGCAGGCTGTAAAGCCTATGCCCACAGTTGGACACACACACACACACACACACACACACACACACACACACACACACACACACATATATATATATATATATAACACTAGTAGAGGTAAAGATCGTAATAACATTAGGTGTTGCAGGAAGAGTGGTATAAGGGGGTAAAGGTGGTAACAATGGTACCATAAATAATTATGGAAGTCATGATCAATTAATAAAGGAAGGTAGCCTATGGGAGTAATGATGGTAGTAATGATAGGCAGGCTATGGTAGTAATGGTGGTGGTAATTGTTGGGATGGCAGTAATGGTAATAGAGGCAATAATGGCAGGTATGATATACTGGTGGTATGGCAGCAGCCTAATGTGGTAATAATAGTATGCTGCCTATGGGAGAAATCATGGTAGTAGTAACAGATATGGTAGTAATGGCAGTCATAATGGTAGGCATGGTAGTAATGGTAATGGTGGTAATAATGGTAGGCATGGTAGTAATAATGGTAGGCATGGTAGTAATAACAGAAGGCATGGTAGTAATGATTATGGTGGTAATAATGGTAGGCATGGCAGTGATGGTAATGGTGGTAATAATGGTAGGCATGGTAGTAGTGGTATGTGTTAGGGTGGACTGGGGCGGCAGGGGTCCAAGTACAGGCCTCATGTGACTCCTGCTGAGCTCACAGAAATAGCGCACACACACACACACACACACACACACACACACACACACACACACACACACACACACACACACACACTATTACTGTTGCGGCTGCTGCTGCTGCCACTACTATTACTATTACTACTGCTACTCTCTCTCTCTCTCTCTCTCTCTCTCACACACACACACACACACACAATCCATGACTGCATGTCCGGACATGGAAGGGCACCCGTATAACTATTCTCCCCACAGGCTAAACGTTCAAACACGTAGTCCAAAAAGGCATACAGATGTGCACATACACGTATACACACATAGAGCATATACGTACAAGTTAACCTACACGTGAGAATGGACAAAATTCATTGGTGGGCTACAGTGTTCACATACTCAACTTAGAAAACATACCTTGCTATGAACTTCATGAGAATGTATAACGAATATTTTGATGAAATAATAATAACAATAAATGATGATAAAAAATAAATAACCTTGTTGCGCGATAATGTGGTACCATGTGCAAAACAAATCTCTTGAGAAATCTAAGAATTCGGAACCCCTACATCACTCCAGAGGAAGCCCAATGGTGATTTTCTTTAACCCAATTACATCCATCCGTCCATCACCCAATCCTATTTCGCCCCATGAGGAACGTAGGAAAACTTAATTACCCAAGGGAAAATGTCGAGAATGTGTATGTGTGTGTGTGTGTGAAAGAGAGAGAGAGAGAGAGAGAGAGAGAGAGAGAGAGAGAGAGAGAGAGAGAGAGAGAGAGAGAGAGAGAGAGAGAGAGAGAGAGAGAGAGAGAGAGGAGGTGAGAGGGAAGGAGGAGGAGGGGAGGAAAGGAAGGTGAGAGGGAAGGAGGAGGAGGAGGGGGGGAGAGGGAGGTGAGAGGGAAGGAGGAGGAGGAGGAGGGGGAGAGGGAGCGGCAGGTGAGAGGGAAGGAGGAGGAGGAAGAGGAGGGGTGAGAGGGAAGGAGGAGGAGGAAAGGGAGAGGGAGGGGGATAATCATGTGACCAGTGACAGTTGTGATGGGGCGGGGGAGAGGGTGGGGAGAGACGCTGGTGGGGGGAGGGGAGCGAGAAGGGGGAAGACTGCGGAAAGAATAAATACAAACAGTCGCACACTAGATTCCATACCGTACGTCAAATAATGCATTTCGAGTATCTGACTGAATTAAACAATGTTAATACACAATAAAATATCAATCTCCAGTACGAAATGAATTAGTAACTATTGTTATGCAAGCTACTCTACAAGTTTGATATATACCGTACATTAGATTTTTTTTTTTTTTATATATACTGTAGCTAACTTGAGTACGGTAACTATTTCAAATCTATCTGAAAATACCTTGTAAATTTTTCAAAATTATGTTATTCAACTCTGGCTGCGTAACTCTGATCTTCATCCGTTTACAAAGAACTGTGTGTTCACTTGAGGGAAATTCCCACGTGATCAGCTAAATCAATTTGATTTCTGAATACAATGAAGTACCGGTGTAGGAGCTTAATAGGCACGGTTCTTTTCTCAGACCTTATGCCCCAGTTGGCATAAAAGTATCTAGGTGACGTAACAGGGACACAAATGCTCTCGCCGGATGCACTGTACATTTTTAGACGCGGCAGTACTTGTTTAATTAAATAAAAAATAAAGCTATATTAATGGTTAAACATATTACCTACTGCATACAGTTCATAGGCAATGTGGTTACAGTGGCGATCAGTGTAAGCATACTGCATAAAAAGAAGATGCCATTTCATTCATAACTGAGCAAAGTTACAAGCCGAATCACAGCTGAGCCCATTAGAACCACGATAGTCTTGATACCGCCTGACGATTTTATCTGGCATAAAAAAAAACCATGGTACTGAAAGGGCTAAATGTCACTAATACATACTTTAATACTGTACTGAACAGAAATGGCTTCTTCCCGTCATCTGACTAAACTGTCATGTCCAGTCGCAAAACTGGTCTTTCGTAGCCTACGACGATTCGTCTCAGGTCCAGCCACATCATTTTAAGTTTAGGTTCAATTAAATCAACTTAGAACAAACAGGTCCATCTGGCTACTTCAGGTTCAGTTAGGTCCATGTAGGTCTCGTGAACAGAGGTCCATTCATATTCACTCAAACATTTCTCTCAATCCGATGGCGTATTTCCTGTAAACTGTTCTTGCTACCTTACAACCTGACAAGTCTTAACTTTCGATAAACCCCTTGTTATGATGGGGTTAGAATCAGTCTCTGTTAACCCCTTCACAACCTGAATGCTCTTAATGAAAATAAAATCGTCTGAGGCCAGCAAAAGTATCTAAAAAAAAGGTAATCAAAGTGCAAAACATCGACTCTCTACCTTGAGAATGAATATTTTGCTTAGCTTTTACCTGACTTTTCAAACTGGAGAGGTTAGAGACAACCTTCATTAACTCCTACACTATGATGATGCTCCTAAACTGAATTTAATTGCCTGGTGATAGAATAAATTACTATAGGTCACCGGACTGAAAGGTTTAAAATGCCGGTAGGGTGGGCGGTGTCTCTTCTGCGTGTTACCCACCTGCAAAATGTCAATGACGTACCGGTATGACTTTTTTTTTTCCCCCCTTGGGCTGCAAGGGAGGGAGGGGGGGGGCCAAGAGAGTCAACAGACAATATTACTACTTAGATCACCCATGTCCAGCTTCATTCAGTTCTATTTAGGGACCTTTGTGTCAGTCCATGATAGCTTAAGATCCCATGAAATAACTCCATGTCAAAGGAAGATTCATTTAACCCGTTCATTAATGCCAGTCGATTCCAATCAACCACTGACCTCTTTGACATACGAAAGTCAACACGATAAAGAATCAAGCTAACTCTGCAGTACTATATCACTGCACAGACATTAAATGTACTGAGGTAATTTCAGATCAAGCCTATGATGCCCGGTACGATCAGTCCTACCCTGGCAATAATCTTACAAGCAGATATATTTATACTGATTATGTTTTAAAGAGGGGGGGGGGAGTAGGAACAGCTGTTATGGTGGAGGCGGAGGATGAGGGAGTAGCTTCACCAAAGCGCTTCACCATGTGAAAATGGGCACTACCTATTGGGCAGTAATGGCAGGGTAAAGGTTTAAATCCGTCCTTTCCAATGACAAAAATTTAGGAAATGTGTGTCTCTGCTGAGTACTGAAAATCTTAGGACACATGTACAGGTACTGGACTAAAGTATAAATTTTATAATACATGGCGTATGGTGGCAGCCTGTCTGCACACACCTGGCAAGGACAAAATGAAGGGTAACTGATCTATGGGGCCGAGGAATACCACTCATGTCACGGAAGAAATGACCATCCCCATCCAATGTTCCACGCACGAATATAACCTTGGTATGGAAGGATTTGAGTGTGAAGAGCATGAAATGTATGTGAAAATATGTTTTTAATGGAACGCACGGTGAGGCGCATGTGAAAATGTGCTTCTGACGGAGTGCAGAGCAAGAGATGAATAAGGAAATATATTTGAAAAACCTTTAGGTGAAAGTTCACGTAGAAATATACTTCAGTGTTGGCTATGAAGTGCAACTTGAAATTATGTTTTCAATTCAGGGTAGGGTGAGAAAAGCTGTGTGTGTGTGTGTGTGTGTGTGTGTGTGTGTGTGTGTGTGTGTGTGTGTGTGTGTGTGTGTGTGTGTGTGTGTGTGTGTGTGTGTGTGTGTGTGTGTGTGTGTGTGTGTGTGTGTGTGTGTGTGTGTGTGTGTGTGTGTGTGTGTGTGTGTGTGTGTGTGTGTGTGTGTGTGTGTGTGTGTGTGTGTGTGTGTGTGTGTGTGTGTGTGTGTGTGTGTGTGTGTGTGTGTGTGTGTGTGTGTGTGTGTGTGTGTGTGTGTGTGTGTGTGTGTGTGTGTGTGTGTGTGTGTGTGTGTGTGTGTGTGTGTGTGTGTGTGTGTGTGTGTGTGTGTGTGTGTGTGTGTGTGTGTGTGTGTGTGTGTGTGTGTGTGTGTGTGTGTGTGTGTGTGTGTGTGTGTGTGTGTGTGTGTGTGTGTGTGTGTGTGTGTGTGTGTGTGTGTGTGTGTGTGTGTGTGTGTGTGTGTGTGTGTGTGTGTGTGTGTGTGTGTGTGTGTGTGTGTGTGTGTGTGTGTGTGTGTGTGTGTGTGTGTGTGTGTGTGTGTGTGTGTGTGTGTGTGTGTGTGTGTGTGTGTGTGTGTGTGTGTGTGTGTGTGTGTGGGGAAAATAATCAAAATGTCCACAGAAGATGAACCTGGTTATATCTTCTGGCAGAGAGGTACCGAGTATAGGAATGAGGTGCCTACGTTCGTTTATTTACTGTTCACTTAATGAGCTCCCATCACCATTGTTTTCACTAATGACTCACTGCCAAGATGATGTTTGGGTTATACTGAAATAGAACAAAAGTCACTACAAATAGCTAATGGCTAAGGTAATTATGTGGATTGTTGTTTTAATGTCGCTGCCAGTGACTACAAGAAAATAGTCACCTAAACACACATTATTTTAAATATTTCAGAAGTTAGTCAACCTTGTCTAATCTCTTTGATACAAGATTTCAATGCTGACTAATCGCCTGGTCCCAAAAACTATACAAGGAAAACGTCCTCGAACTGAAGGGTTAGGTATCCAGACACCCATAACATCAAGCAGTGTTTTTGTGGGGAGGGAGAAACGGTCACTTACAAGAAAAAAAAAAATCGCATTATCAACATGACACGGATGAGGAAGGCAACCCCCCCCCCTCTCTCTCTGGCAATTCCTCCTTCCTGCTCCTTCCATTCCACTTCCCTCCAGCCACATCCCTTATCCATTTCTCCCCTCTCTTCACCCAGCCATTCCTCCGCTCCCCTGTTATGCTCTCTCACCTACCAGACTCCAGCAACACAAACGCAACCTGCACCCCCGTTATCAGATTAAGCAGTGGAGTCATGTGCTCCCTGATCAAACATCGCTAGCATGACTCATATTCTGAATTTCCCAATTTCCCGCCAGATTAAGCATACACACACCAGTGCACTCTACCGAAGCTGCTCAATAAAATCAGATACTCCAGGTATAGTTGTCAGATTTTAGTTTTTCGTCAGATATTCAATAAATTTAGGCATACCAATATTACTACCCGTCTTTACCACGTGAAAAGTTACATGGAATACATCTACCACTTTTCGGCTAGTTATCTGTATGTGTATAATGTCATTATCTGGTCGTCTGCACGACAGGATATTCTTGTCGGAGGGGCAGTGACAGTCGAAACGAATGCGAAAATCTATGCTGCAACGACTACATTTGTGTGCGTCAGATTATGTATGTCACCAGTAAACCGACTGGGTGGGAAGCGAGCATCTGAAAGGACATACTACCACCACCGCCCACTTAAATGTCCGCCAAGGCTCAGGTTCAAACCCTAGACTCGGGAAAGACACTAATTGAAAGGCAATTATGTTGGCAATCGAGTAACGACAGTTCCTGACTAGTTCTAGATACTGATTAATAATTCCCGTCACTAAGCCTACCTATTATACGTGAATACTGAATAAGAATGAACCAGAAAGCATTTAGAAATCACATACCTCCGCCAATGCCATTAAAAAAAGAATTCAGATCCGGATCCGTGGATACTGTGTGGAGGACCCTGATCCGCCCCCAAATTTAACCAATTGTTCCTTGACCCATGACTCACTCTTCCATAAAATTTTATTGAAATTCACTGAGAACTTTTGAGATATTATACACAGAATCCGAATCCACCCCCAAATTTAATAAATTCTTTCTTGGCCCATAGCCCACCCTTCAACAATATTTCATTGAAATTCATTGAGAATTTTTGGAGATATCGCGTGGGAAAACAGCAAACATAAGCAAATACATAACCTCCTCCAACTTCGTTGACGGAAGCAATAATGAGGTGATTACAGCCGGATGGAGAGAACCGCAGAGGGGAGAGGAGGAAAGGGAAAGGAAGGGGGAAAGGAGGGAAGGGAAAGGAAGGGGGAAAGGAGGGAAGGGAAAGGAAGGGGGAGAGGAATGAAGTAGGGAAAGGCGAAAAGGTGTGTGTGTGTGTGTGTGTGTGTGTGTGTGTGTGTGTGTGTGTGTGTGTGTGTGTGTGTGTGTGTGTGTGTGTGTGTGTGTGTGTGTGTGTGTGTGTGTGTGTGTGTGTGTGTGTGTGTGTGTGTGTGTGTGTGTGTGTGTGTGTGTGTGTGTGTGTGTGTGTGTGTGTGTGTGTGTGTGTGTGTGTGTGTGTGTGTGTGTGTGTGTGTGTGTGTGTGTGTGTGTGTGTGTGTGTGTGTGTGTGTGTGTGTGTGTGTGTGTGTGTGTGTGTGTGTGTGTGTGTGTGTGTGTGTGTGTGTGTGTGTGTGTGTGTGTGTGTGTGTGTGTGTGTGTGTGTGTGTGTGTGTGTGTGTGTGTGTGTGTGTGTGTGTGTGTGTGTGTGTGTGTGTGTGTGTGTGTGTGTGTGTGTGTGTGTGTGTGTGTGTGTGTGTGTGTGTGTGTGTGTGTGTGTGTGTGTGTGTGTGTGTGTGTGTGTGTGTGTGTGTGTGTGTGTGTGTGTGTGTGTGTGTGTGTGTGTGTGTGTGTGTGTGTGTGTGTGTGTGTGTGTGTGTGTGTGTGTGTGTGTGTGTGTGTGTGTGTGTGTGTGTGTGTGTGTGTGTGTGTGTCCAAAGGAGGCAAAAGATGGGAAAAGGGGAGAGATGTGAAGAATTAGGGAAATGGAAGAAAGCGAAAAAAAAAAAAAAAATGTACGGAGAGAGAGAGGGAGAGGGGGGAGGAGGAGGAATGGAAGATACAAAACGCAGGGGGAAGCGGAGGGTATGGGCAGCGTACGTGACAAGGACGAAGGTAAGGGGGGGGGGGAAGGAAGAGACAAAAATGGAGAAGGAAAACAGCAGAGGGTGTGAGTAGTGGAATCATGACGAAATGAGGGGGAAGGGGTGGGATAATTATGAGGTGTGAGGAAGCGAACAGGTGTGTGTGTGTGTGTGTGTGTGTGTGTGTGTGTGTGTGTGTGTGTGTGTGTGTGTGTGTGTGTGTGTGTGTGTGTGTGTGTGTGTGTGTGTGTGTGTGTGTGTGTGTGTGTGTGTGTGTGTGTGTGTGTGTGTGTGTGTGAGAGAGAGAGAGAGAGAGAGAGAGAGAGAAGGAAGGAAGGTGAGAGAAGGGGAGGGGAGGGGAGGCAGCACGTGCTTCTGACGCCAAGCCCTCCCCCCTGGCCCCACTGCTGTTGTAACTGCTCCCCCTCACTCCCTGATCATGTGGTTTTAGTGTGGCAAACCCTTCCTCCCCCTCACCTGCTCTCCCTCTTTCTCTTCGTTCATTCTTCCTAAATAGCTACCGGTACTCTCTCTCTCTCTCTCTCCGTTTTGCTTGCCCTTTCCCCCTCCTGTTTGTACGTATCCATTTTTTCCTGTCATTCCGCTCTCCCCTCTCCCGATGTCTTTTCCCTACCATCTGGCACTTACTCATCCCTCATTCACTTCCTCTCCATTTCTCATATCCACTCGCCTCCTTTGTAATTTCTATTTCCCTTCAGTTAACCTACCCTCTCCACCCCTCTCACTCAAACTCTTCTTAAATCAACATTCTTCTCAATTTTCCTCTCTCTCCTACCACTTCCTACCTCTTATGTCCCCATCACACCCCACACTTGGATCCCCCTACCTACTTCACTGTGACGTCTCTCCGAAACTAAATTAGTTTTGTAGCCACGACAATGAAATAAATCATTTCACACTAAAGTGATTAATAGGGATACTCTAAAGCCCTTTCACAAGAAGTGTTTCCCAAGCTGCATAAACTCGTCTGGTGGTAACCATAACAAATCATGCATAATCATAACAGACTAATGCCTTCACAACAAATTTCCAACTGCGATACTCATTCTACTTTTCAAATGCCTCTCCCATCAACATGTGTCCGCAGCACAGGGTGGGGGCACACTTCTCCATGACGGAAAAGTGCTGTTCCCTGCCCCTGTGGATAAACTGCCAGGTAGAACATAAAAAACAGCTTGAACAAGCATAGCAAAGATGCCTGCCTGTGTTAGGCATGTGTATGTTGGCTGTTAAAATTCATTCATTCACTTTCAAGAAGATACCTCCAGATAAGTAAAATCATCTGATGATAGACTGATTTAAAAAATAGCATTACTATATTAAAGGGGTTTAAAATGGTGCTTGTTCCCTATGAGGTATTTACCAGGTGAGGGAGAATTACCAGTATAATTTATTATATATATATATATATATATATATATATATATATATATATATATATATATACACACCTGTATATCTCATCCAATCCTACATTGCCCCATGAGCAGCGTAGGAGCCCGGGGCTAGGCAGTTGGTCCCGATATTTAAGATGAGTGACCACCCTCACTCATCCCTGAGTGGCATTACATGAGCAATCAACCCCAACCACCCCTTGGATATAAACCTTCACCGGTTCAATCCGATTGGAGTGCAATAACTACCCACTAGACCACTGGGTGCCAAAATTTGGTTATATGGTTACCACCCAGCGCAGTAAATGGTTTCCTGGTGTACAGGAAACCATTTGGTTTGTCACTCAGTGTAAAGTCACCCATAGGCAGGAGGACAGGGAAAGAATGTGTGTGTGTGTGTGTGTGTGTATACAGGTATATATACATATATATATATATACTGTATATATATACTGCCAGACGCCTCAACCCCGTTTGGGGTGGCCACAAACAAATCGCCTCCAAGTCGCCCTGTCCCCCGCCATTTCACTGCCCTGCTCCCAACTCACACCCCCCTCTCTCATATACCTCTCCACCCCATCCCATCCTTGGCCTCCCCCTCCCTCTTCCCCCCTCCACCTCACTCACATACACTCTCTTAGTCAGTCTTTCATCCTCCATTCTCTCCACATGGCCAAACCACCTCAGTGTGTTCCTCATAACGCTTCCTATCATATCCACATATATATACAGTATATATAAACTGGGGGGGTCATTACCAGTATAATATCATACAGAAGCGGCCAACCCCTCCAGCATAACAATGTTCTGTACTTTTTAATTTAACCTGACTATAGGCAAACAATTTTATTCACATTAAACAAAGACGGCATAGGATCTTTCATTACGATACATCTCTACTTGGCTGCACAGAATTATCTGGCAGTAAGAATAACAAACCAAGGTGTGAACATGCGTATACAGAAAAATTTATGAAACCTAACTTGACCTCCTGTCAGTCACGCCCAGTACAATACAGTACCCTCTTAATATTTTAACACTGTGCTACCTATGAGTTTCCATTATCCTATACAAGATTCTATCTTTCCTATACGGAAAAATACACTATAAGGAAAAACTGAAAATAACACAATTTGTGGCTGGCTCATATTTTCTTCTCATACTTACTGTTCTGCACGGTTCTGTTAACTGATTTTTTAAGTTCTACTACCGTGTTTTAATTATTATTTTGGAGGGAGGGAGGGGGCATAATAGGGGGTGATATTAAGGAGGCTATGGCATGTCAACCAATGAACTGGTATTATTGTGCTGGATGGAAGAATTTCATCAAAATGATATGCTGTACTGTACATCATTTACAGTACTCTCTTCCCTCTTAATATTTTTTCTATTTTCTTCCCACCTTCAACCTCTTCCCTTTTTGTCAGTATTCCTTTCTTTTCTTCACACTTTACATTTCTCTCTATCACACAATACAGTTTTTCCCTTACTTACAATTTAACTGGGACAGAAAGCTGGTTTGTATCAGTACTTCAAAAAATTCACATGGTAAAATTCACTGACAACCAAGGCCAAATATGTTCCATACAGTACTTGGCCGAAGATGAGAAAGAGGGATGGTGTGGAGAGGCATATGAGAAGGGGGTGTGAGCTGGGGGGAGGGCAGTGAAATGGCGGGGGACAGGGTGACACGAAGATGATTTGTTTGTGTACATCCCTTACAGGATTGAGGCGTCTGGCAAAAGTCAGACTTGGAATATATCCTTGATGTACATTATAAACATGGGCAGAGCATGACATAACATTATATGCATCAACTGCTTCAAATAAACTCGATCATTAGTACCATGGTCATTAAGTCATGATAAATATTATATATAGTACTTTGTACTTAAAAAAAGCTCCTGTCCTTAAAAGTTTGCAAATGAAGGTCTGTACCAGTATTGATGAAACTATACAAAATGTCAAATTATACTTTGCACCCTCATCATGTCACCTTGAATGCTACCATATATAGCAACCACATAATTCTATTCTAAAGCCTGCAGAGTATTTGCAAGGCTGTTATAATGGGTTTCATGCTTAGCAACAACTGATGTTGGCCAAAGTTTCTGTGACATGGTTAATGTCAGTGTCATAGCAAAGGAAGAGCAAGCAATCACCCTACTTTTATCCAAACATGACACACTCAGTCATGATTATAAACAAACATTTTAAACTAGCAACTCCCAACTATGACATCTGCTGCAAGAACTCTAGTGTTGTCTTGGCAAGTCTCAAAATAATGCAGCAGCCTTGACTTTCTTTCTCATTCTTTACTGCTCCAACCTTTTAATGGGACAGCAATATTTGGCACACAGCATTTAAGCTACCAGAACTATGCTACAAGTATAGTACTGGGCTGAGTAACAATCACACAATCTATTAGCTACTGCCGACACCCATCACATCCTGTGCAAGGTCATCACAACATAATGACCCTCAGGCATCTCTTCATATTCAATGCCACATGCCCACTACATACCATCCTCCCATACATACGGCTTCCATACCTTACTCTCTTCCACTATTGTCAATCTGCTTTCATCAGACAGAACCTGGTCACTCACAGAGCTTGAACACTCTTGTCACAGTTCCATGAAATTCAATTACCCTTTATTACTGTATGACAGGAATGAGTCTACTTGGTTACTAGTCAAATAAGTCTTCTGTTCTGGCTTACATTTGGCCATTAACTGAGCTGAAAGGCGGTTAGGGAGTGCTGTCATATGAAAAAAACACCACAGAACTGAGGAGAAATACCAGTAACAGCAATAGGGGAGGGAGACTAGGTGTAAAATAACTTGGCAGAAACTCCAACTGACCTTAACCTACAGCTATCTCTCCTTAATCTGGCTTTTTATGTAAGATACTACAAGCCCACTCTCTCCATCTCTCTTTCCAAAAGATATTTCTGATTGATGTGGTGTTATTTAATAATAATCTCATCAAACAGGCACACCATTTCTTTCCATCGTTTTTGCCTCCATTCACCAATTCTTTGTCTTAAAGTCACACTGCCAGCTATCTTACATGTTACCCCCTTTCAATGCTTCTCTCTCTCTCTCCACTTTTATTCTGCTCTTGCTTCCCAACAGTCACTCAAATTCTTACACTCTCATTCCTTTACTCTCTCCTTGGTACATTGGTTTTCTGTCCCTACACTGCCAAATCAGTACCTTGGCATGATGTCAGCTTGTCTGTATACTGTGCGGTATTTTTCTGACTACACTGAAGACTGCTAAATTGATAAAATTTATTTGTAAAAAAAAAAAAAAAAAAAAAAAAAAAAAAAAAAAGGGGGGGGGGCAGGTTAGTACAGTACTGTTAGCAACCCCACTTTCTTGAACATAAAGATTAGTCTATGTACAGTACTTAACCGGTACATCTTAATACTGTATGTCGTAACTCCGATATGAAACAAATTGGGTAGCAAATTACAGTATTTTTACCAAAGCCACCAATAAAATTAAAAACAACCAATTAAGATCTGGAGTGTTGCAACAGTCTGTTAAAATATTCTCTATTATATGGTTTGCTTTTTTCTTTGTTATTTCAATTGCATTCTTTTCAGTTGCCTCTTCACTTACAAGGTCTCCTCTGTTAAGCAATTTGGGCAATGAGATGCACCCAAATTGTGGATTTACCAGTGCTGCATAATTACAATACAGGTAATGTGAATACTGCATTACAGATTTTGCCTCTAAGCCAAAGTCCACATACCCCATCAATTCCATATACCCCTTCCCTTATTTAACAGGCATATACAACCACACACACTAAGTCTCCTCTTTGACACATTGTACCATGCATCTATGCACTAGAATTCACTCTACACATACTCCAATATACTGTATAACCACACACTTTACAAGCATGCTATGCAATAAAAGTAACTACACACACTCCAACATGCAGTATAACTACAAATGTCCACACTTTGTCTCTTTTCACTCTCTACAAGCATTGTAGCTATTCAACTAATCATTGTATGCATACTCCATGATCACACTCAATGCACTGGTTGTGTTTATGCATGAATATGTTGTGATGTCTGTAACTAAGTAGACTTATGTCTGTTAGTGTTTATACAGTACTTCCTATTCCTAACACCTTTTCCTTTATTACTGTACTATTTCTTCTTCTTCTTCTTCTTCTTTTTTTTTTTTTTTTTTTTTTTTTTTTTTTAAAGTCCCATCCTATCTCTCTAAGGTCTGTCTATGCTCTCACTCCCTCCTCCAACCTTGCAAATCACACCATCCACCTTATCTTTGTTATCAGTTCACCCATCACATGAGCTAGTACACATACGCTGCAGTATCTTGGTGTAAGGATAGAAACGGATACCCTATGACACACAACGATCTTGTGTTTATATGATATTATGAGTGAGGGAAATCTTTATTCCTTCGGCCTGAGGACATACTGCATATTATATTGCAGCTTATGCTAGGTAACTGTATTCAACTTACAGTAGGGGAGAAATTCCTCAGGGTAAAGGAGTTAAATAACTGCAATAATTAAAAGTAAGTACTTGGACGGGTGACCGCCTGGGAACACCAGATGCTGTTGGCATCCCTACGTGTCAAGTGGGGTTGGTGGAGGATTAGTGCCCCTCCCTGCAAAACAATTAACTCTAAGTCCTTGGCCACCCCGTTTGGGATACATGGCGTCTGGCAATGAATAAATGAATGAAGTAAATCTCACATTCTTATGCATAAACTTATAAGCCAAATCAACCTCAAATAAAAAACACAGAAGCTCTTGCTCTTATTGTCCTAACACTTTCCTAAATTTTGTACCAGCATTACATTTTGCCTTCATGAAATGCTGAAAATTATTTTGATATTCGGTATCCAAATGTACATATACGGTAGGCTAAATAACCACAGTAAAACCTCAATATAACACACTGCAATACAGTACACTGGAATTTGCTTTTATCAGACTTCAGGTGCTGACTGGACTAAATTCTCATACAGAATACTGAAAAAAGATCGATAAAGCCAGAAGCGGTCTGCATTGCCTGACCACTTCAGCTATGTTCACCACAATAAGGTAAATAAAAGACATGCTTATCAGTGTACAGTACAGTATTATTATATACTGTACTGTGTATTATACCATTTGATTACTGTAGTGAATGTATAATACAGTACAATACTCCAGTGGTAGTGAAAAACCGTTGGTGTGATCCGAACTGTCTGACATGTCGGAAAAACTCCAGGTTAGCACTTGGAAGTCCAGATGTGTCTTTTATTGGACGTTTGCTTTCTTTTTTCCGAATGGCTTGGGCCTCAGTCCATTATAGTGAGGTTTTACTATAATCCAAATAATAAAAATTAACATAAATTAAGAGTTTATCATCAAACTAGGTCCGGATGTGGATGATAAACTCTCAATTATCTGCTGTCGCAATACCCGGCGCTGCGGCTTCACTCTATTAAAGCAATATCCGATACCGAAACGAGAAAACCAGTGGTTCTATGCTATACCTGGTGTCAAGGTGTATCAACTGGCTCAATGACAATAGCCAACTTGACCTGTATTACTGTATAACATTATTTTATTATTACTTTATTGTATTTTATGCATAATTTTCAACATTTACTCATGGGAAAGTTTTTAAGATAGAGGGTTAAGATGGATAATAACGCAATATCTGGTTCAACACTGAATATTGAGCTGATGGGGGATACTATACATTGTATGCAATATCCAATGTTTTGCTTTAACCAGCATAGGGCTTGGCTGAATTACGTCGGATAATTGAGTTAACTGTGCGGGGGGGGGGATCTGCCACCTAACATCACTGACACAAGATTAAGGCAACCTTCTCCAGCATCAAAATACTGTACACTGTAGAATCAACTGCTGGGCCAGCAACTCTGCATTTTATCCATACCATCTGACAGTTTAATTCTGCTTTGGATATGTTTTTCAACCAAAGGTTGGATATAGAACAACCCAACCTGCAATAACCTTACATATTGTAACCTAACCTGGCACAATTTAACTGGCAAGCTGGGGCTCCTGGGCTTGTTTCAGTAACACGCCATCATTATTAAAACAAGTTCTCCTGTTAAAATCCATGGTATGATTAACTGGAAATTTCTTGGGAGCACCAACAAGAAAACAATCATTGTATAAAAGCATGAATGAGAAAAATATACACAACAATCGGGAAACTGAATGAACACAGTAAAGGCATATACAGTCTTACATATGTGCCAGCAAATGACAAAAATCCACAAATAACTGGTGCCCTCCCAAAAACTTTGACCAGTAAATAAAAATCACAAATAACAAATCCACATACATGGAGGGCATACTGCAATTCCACACACACACACACCGCTCGCTGGTGCAGTGGTAACGTTCTCGCTTGCCATCTGGTAGACGGGAGTTCGCGCCTCGCTCAGGTTGCGAAAAGTTTCACTGACGAAGTGGGTGGTTACTGTCCCCCTGGAGCAAGGGGACGGGTGTGTGCATGTGTGAAGGTCACAGCCTTGCCCTTAGATCGGACTATATGAGCTCTCAGCTCCCTTCCGGGAGGGTAAAAGCTGACAATCACGACCATCAGGTGATCCTGACCGACCCGGTGAATTACACACACAAATGCAGCATTCACTCACACTTTGGCTAGCAAAATATTTGCAGTGTTCACAAAAAGCATGCAATTTCCAGTTCACCTTCGGAAATCTTATCAAATGAATCCTCACGATCTGACCAAAAAAAAAAAAAAAAAAAAAAATGAGGCAGTTTTATCCTTCGGAAATTTCTTATAGGCTATAACCTACATCACACATCTAAATAAAACACTTTAAAATTAATTATTACAAAAATTAAGATAATTCAAAAATAAATAAATAACATAGTGAAGCAGATACAAATCTTATACTGAAGAAGCTTGTGATATAGCTACATGACATTTTGTTAGTGCAACTTCCAACCACATTCATACACCTCTCCACCCCTTCCTTCCATCTCATCCTGTCTCCACAACACCCCATATATAATATCTCTTTGGTAATCCGCTTCTCTAGTCTCTCCATATCCCCTTCAGCACGGGGACTTCTTACGTTTATTATTCATAGACGATTTGAGATGTCTTAGGAAATCCATTTGTACTGAATAAGGGTTAGTGAAGACGGTCTCTTATTCCTTCAGTTCTAGGTGGCATTAGATAGATAGGTAGACAGATAAACAGATAGACAGAAAGACAGATGGAACAGATGTAGATATATTTCCTTAGACTCAAATGGCTAGGTAAAGACGATGGAGAACGTTATCGTGCTGAAAGGGATATAACTCCACATGTTCTTAATTTCAGTTAACTAATTTCTACTACTCTACAACAGGCCATTTTCACTCCTCATTCTGACTAGGGTCCTTCCAAAAGATTCCAAGCTTCACTTTCCATACCAGGAACTGGTACGTCAAACTGGGGAGCACAATACTGTTGTGCATTGACTTCGGACAAAGTCTATGAGAGCAGCCATTAACAAATAAGTTTATATCAAGGATTTTGCCTGATAATTAGGTAATTCACTTACAACATCCTTACTAAGTGGCTGCAGTGGCATCCTGTTGGGGTCAACAGGTCAATTCGGATCCAAAACTCATTTGTCTCAAAGTCGTTTTGGTTAAGTTCAAATGAATTAGGTTAAGCTGTTAGGCATAATCAGGAGGTTACATTAAGTTACACTGGGTTAACTGGGACAAAATGACTGGTGATGCATTGGCCCTGGAGCTACATCAACCTCAATGCTCACCATGGCAGGCAGCAACTTTCCTGCTATTTGGGTGCTAAACTGAGGAGGTTATCATTAATTCCTTCAAAATTATACATTATAAAAACTTCTTTCATGGATGCAATTTGTTTTGCACCACCACCTCTGGGATTAAGCAGTCGGGTTATAGATAAATATGGTACCGATGATCGAACCTGTCCCTATCACCACCAACCCTATCGACATGGTCAATATTGCCTAGCTATGTTAATCATTGAGAAATAATGAAACATACAGTACAGCTACCTGTGGTGACAAAAATATCAATCTTAATACATGCTAAACTACATGAAGGAAGAGTATGTGATCCAACTAAATGGATCCACAAAATTCACAAAATCAATTTTCAGATCCATATCATTTAACTAACAATGATGACATAAAATAACAAAAGTTGAGGCTGAATTTGACTCCACATTGTCTGAAGCTCTTAACTGTTCAGTTGTAATTGATAAATTTAGTACAAGTGACGTGGCAAAGCAATAAACTGTTAAATACCTACAGCTCACATGACCCGAGGTGTCACAAGCAGCTGACTAGGTCTGGGTCCTGGCCAAAAGGTCATATCTTGGCTCCTCTTCATAATTTACTTCAGTTTACCGAAGCTACAACTGCACCAATGCTTGCTTACCTCTCCTGCTTGGCGGACGAGGTCTTCCGTTTCTTATTAGCGTCATTTTTCTTACGATGTGTAACGAACTGTTTCCAAAACTCCATCACTCGCTAACAGACATCTTACTATAGACTCGTTTAAACATTAACGCTTCGGATATCGCCAACTAATCCCTTTCTGCGTATTAACTTGCCATAAAAAAGTTCTGATACACTATGTTAACAGACTTCCTGAAGTAGTTATATTGGCATGAGCTATGCCTGGACTGTACTGATGGTGTGTCACTGGCCATCAATGCCAGCGAGCCTCTCCCTCTTCCCTTGTAAACATCACGTGCTCTTGCCTCCACAATACGCCTTTTAACAGTTCTTATTTTCGCGACTCTATAAATCTTGAAATTCTATTGCCTTTCAGCTTTGCTTTCTCAACAGATATGACAATTTCATAAACGAATTTTCTTTAAGGAAGGGGATTAGTCTTGCATTACAATAAAAAGTAATGCATGTTAATATATTGGGTAACGTCACAGATGTCATGGGTGACGTCATGCAGGTATTTCTCGGATAACTGTTCCGTCAGACGTAGTACGCGCGAAAGGTCCGAAACTAAGAATGAAATTTGCAGAGCTAATCCATTATATGGATGAGGTACACAAATATGCTTTGAATATCTTTCTGTAATAGCTAAAAGTTGCCTATTAATGCATAATAACCTATTAGTAGCTTCAATACTCCGGAGGGGCGTCACATTGATATTATAATTGCATAATATTCATTATTCCTTAAAGATTACCTGACACCAAACTTTAAAAAGCTGGTATGTCTGCTTGTATACGAGAAGGCATGCTATAAATATATCGGGCAGCTTCCGAGCATGGGTCGAAGCAATGCAAATATTCTACCGATGGAGGCTGTGACGTCAAAGCACAGATGAATGAAGATGAAACTGTCAACCTCGGAATGTACTCCCTGGGTAGTAAAAATAAGGTCTGTGTGTCTGACACGGTTACACGGACTTTTCCTTGCTATGTTTACCTATATATCAGTATGCTGGGGGTACGAATAGATGCATGGTAGTTTGCATCCCCCCCCCCCTTTTTTGCCGGCGGTCGACACCCTACAATATCAGTACATGCATAAGAACATAAAAGAGGATCACTGCAGTAGACCGGTTGACCCGAGCAGCCCTTCATGAGTGGCTCAACTACTAGTATAAGACATGTGAAGGTTTTTGCTTGCGAAGTGCCGGTGAAATTTCAATTTCGATGACTTCCGCTCATCTCCTAAACCTGTCTGATGCTGCAACATTTAGATGTGGGAAAAATCTCCTGGAGAGGGGTTTTTTCACACGCAGTGCTTCATTCCCATAGACACAGCGCTTTTGTACTTTTCATTCATTCATTGCCAGACGCCATTTTGTACTTTTACTCTCTTAAAATCCTGGCTTACCCAGTAACGACCACCGATGTATTTGTGAAGAACTTCTGACGTATGGTGGCGAGATAACAGTTGATAAATACAAGGCGTATGCACAATTGCACATAAAGGAAAAATGCTGAGAGACTGAAAGGCACAGATGTTCATTTCTCTGAACAAAGCAAAGGATAGCAAGTAAAGTCTAGGAATCATAGAGGGATTAGTCTTTAACACACCAGTGAAAGTGTATAGGTGCAGAGCAGACAGAATTCAATGAGAAATATACTGAGCTATAACGTTGCATTTATGGACTTAGGGTGGGCTGGAAGAGTTTGTGAACGGTGTAGAGCTGTTTGCTGAGGACACCAGTATGTTTTCTATGATAGAAATTGTGAATGTTTCTTGATTCAAGGGCTTAATTGTTGAATGAATATGCCAGTAATAATGTATAAGAAATGTCGCTTGTGTTCAGTGTACACAATGAGTGGCAGTACAGTGGTTAAGTAGTGAGGACAGCAGTTGTACATAAGGAAAATATTAACATCACCTGCCTGTATGCTGATGATTTTCTTCTGGCTGATAGCATGAGATCTGCATTAGATGCTGAATGAGTCTGTAAGTAAATGAAAGTTAAAGTAAACTACAGTACTGACGTCTGAAAGATTATGACAACAAATTTTGGCATGTAGTAGAAAGCAGAGGGAAGGATGAAATTCATAGTATATAATGGAGGTGAGGTGCTTCAGGGTGTACAGTACAAGTTTTGCTGTTCCATGCAAACGGAAAATGGGGTGTAAGCTTAGAGCGAACTTTCATGGTATGATGGCACTGGAGAACTTGGTAGTATTCTTAAAGGCGAGATGGCTAGTTTGGCAGTGAAAAGGTCCCCTACTGAAGGTGTTACTTCAAACTCACTCAAATGGGGGAAACCTTCAGTGATTAACAAACTTTCTAAGTTAACAGCTTTAAAAATTGCCTTGTTTAGGACCTCTTCTTTCCTGTCCGAAGATGGGGTGATGCGGGGATAGGTAAGAGAAAGCACATACCGGTAAGAGGGAAAGCAATCAAAAGCATGCCTGAAATGGGAGACAGACACCTACAGCCACACACTGCAGCATCACCATTCCAACCCTCAAATGCTTGCATCTAGCTCATGGGCCTATCCAGTACCCAACTAAACATTTTCTTTTCCTTTTGCTGATGTGCTTTATATTACTTATCAGACAGTAAGTCCACTGACCATAATTCATACAAAATTCATCCAACGAACTCAATCCAACCAGTTCTCTCGTTTCATCAACTTCCACATTAAACTTTCCTATCATTCATTTTCTGCATCAAGCCACCTTTCTTGCCTTGCCGTGCCTCTTACCACCTTCAGACTTACTCACATATACCCTTTTGCCAGCCTATTGACATTTATTTTCCCCAAGAGTTCATAATTTAAAGTCCAAATGACCATACAATATGAGCACAAACCCTACCTTGACAGATTTCCTTACACCAACTCTTACACGAATCACATTTCAGGAATGCTTATCTTCACCCTATGCTCTCCACATACATTATCAAGTTCTCACACACATATTGTGGGCACTAACACACTTTCACTTAAAAAAATTGAATACAGTAATTATATACATATTACCGGTATATATATATATATATATATATATATATATATATATATATATATATATATATATATATATATATATATATATATATATAAATCATCATCATCATCATCATCCAGACCTCCTTTCCCACCCAAGGGCAGGGTGAGGAGTAGCAATGTCCAGACAGCCCAAAATTGCCCAATCCAATGGGCCACGCTTCCATTCACTCATATATATATATATATATATATATATATATATATATATATATACGCATATGGTTTACAAAAATAACATAAATGAAGACTAACATACCCTATCAAGAAATAAACAGGTGCTAGGTACCCTTCTTAACCGATAAGACTACATCTCCAAAAACAAAGGGAGAGAAAGAAGTTAGTCCTCAACATGGGCCATACTCTAGGCGGCACAATATTACAACTTAGAATTCTTGTGGATGGTTTTAGTTGTAATATTGACATCATTTGTATCAATAACATAGTGTACTAAATGATACAATAAGTTGTAATGTTGAATAAACTATTTAGGAAGAGGTGTACAAAATCTCCAAACACTTGGACTAGAGCCCTGGGTACGGGATTGTATGAACTGTTGATCTATCTAAATATACACAGTATATGCAGAACTATAAATTGGGAGAAAATTGTAAATCAGCTTTAAAGGTAGCAATGGAACTTAAAACAGGCAATGTTTACTAATGAACTGTAGACTTAGTTGAAACAAAAGATAAATTAATAAATAAAAATGAAACACAACGAGGACTTACCGCATATGAAGGAGGATGGCCGTGTTGTGGGAAGCAGTAGTTACAAAGTAGGGACAGAAATGTCTCAAGGTCTGTTGGAATCACACCTCACAGGATGCAACACTAAAGGCAATAAACAGGAGGCTGAATCATGTCGGTGGGGGTGGTGGGGGGTTATCATGGCTGTGATTAGCCCCATCAGCCAAAGTACTGTATCCCTTTGTTTTATTTTATTTTATTTTAGCTTTACCATAGGGAAAGAGTTCATGAAGGCTATATCCAATATTAATTTTGAGACTTTCCAAACTGAAGAAACTCACATAAAGGTACCAAGATGCAATACAGAATGCATCAATAGATTTGGGGGGCTCAAGAAAGTAGCACAGTCTTCACACAAGTCATATGAATGTGGATATCTGCCATGTTTACTAAGTACAAATGTCATGCAATGATTAAATGCTGAAGATTATCTGTTTCGGACTCAGCTCAGATAAACTGGAAAGTCATATCAGACTCACCAGCGCACTGAAGTCAAGCAATGGTGGTACAGCCAGAAGAGCTAAATAAGAGTAGGTATGCTGTGAAGGAACAACCAAGTATAAGCATTCCTCATTAGTTGCTTTGGCTCAGGCTCATCTGGATGTGAAGTGGTGGACTATGAGCAGAAGCTTACTGGGGACAACGGGGGAAAAGGTTGGGTGTTTTTTGTTGTTATTGTTGAGTAACCACAGTTAGTCTGACTAAGCAGACCCATCAACTGCCGGCAAGTAATCGCTCCTAAAGGGTCAACATGTGCAGTGAACCTATGTTCCTTTGTGGCAGACAGTGCCTTGGCACAGTGATGTTCAATGCATGGAGGTTTGGTTCCTTGAAGAGCATCTCTTTTAGCTACATCTCTCCACCCAGATAACACGGGCACCACAGCAGGCTCTACATCACCTCGTATCTGGCTATGTGGTTATCACCCAACACTGTAAATGGGTTTGGGGGTTAGAGGAAACTATTTGACTTGTCACTCATAGCAAAGTCACCGAAGGCAGCACTACATCAAGCAAATGATGAGCACCCCCACCTACCACGAAGGGATGTTCATATAACTAGGCAGCAACACTGCACTGCTATATCAGTCACCATTAATGGAATCCCTCTCCAACACCTCTTTAATAGGTAATGGATGTGTATAAAAATATTACAAACTTTACACTAATTTCCAGCTATAAACTGGTAACTGGTAAATCAAGTTAATAGGCAGCAACGGAACTTGAACAGATCTATCTATAGCCAGATGCCATCATCCCGTAAGGGCTGGTCGTTTTACCGAGTTAGTTGTTTTATAAGGAGGGGCGCTACCCCTCCGCCAATCACTTGCTGACACGTAAGGAACATGTATGGGTTGGTTACATGGTTAACATCCAGCACTGTAAATGGTTTCCTGGCTTACAGGAAACCATCAGACTTGTCACTCAATGTAAAGCCACCAGAAAGGTAAAGAAGGGTAATAAAATGTGACAGGAAAGATGGGAGAAATAGGAAAAGAGGGCAGACACAGAAAAAGAATGATTAAGCTGAGGGAAGTAGGCAGCATGGGAGAAATAGGAAAAGAGGAGGGCAGACACAGAAAAAGAATGATTAAGCTGAGGGAAGTAGGCAGCATTCCATCAAGTGAGTGGATGACGGTTGCCACTACCTACCACCAAAATCACAAGATTATTCCATCATCATTATCCAATCCTATGGTGACCCAGAAGAAGCATAGAAGCCCAGGGCTAGGCAAGATGGTCCTGACATTTAAGATAAGAGTGACCAGCCTCATTCATCCCTGAGAGGCATTACGTGAGCAATAAACCCCAAGCACCCCTTGGATATAAACCTACACAGGCTCAATCTGATTCGAGTACCTAAATTACCCACTAACCACCAGGCGCCATAATTTGGTTATATGGTTACCACCCAGCATAGTAAATGGTTTCCTAGTGTACAGGAAACAATTTAGCTTGTCACTCAGTGTAGAGTTACCCATAGGCAGAAGGAAGAGGAAAGAATAAACGAAAGAAAGACATAAGAGTAACCCACAGGCAGAAGAAAGAGGAAAGAGTGAAGGAGAGAAAGATAAAAGAGGATGGATGGAGGAGAGGAAAAGACCGACACCCAAAGCAGCACTACATCGAGTGAGTGGATGGTGAGTGGCCCCCACCTACCACGAATCACATGATTAATACGATGATAATAATACTACAGTAAAACCTCGATATAACGGACTTCAATAGACCGGAATTCGCTTTTATCGGACTCGAGGAGCTACTGGACTAAATTCCTATATATCGGAAAAAGTCTGATAAAGCCAGAAGCAGTCCGGACTGCCTGACCACTTCAGCTGTGTTCACCATGATCAGGTATATAAAGGATATGTTTATCAGAGTATAATATAGTATTATTATATATATTAGGCCATTTGCTTAATGTAGTGAAGTTATAAACACAGTACAGTACCGCAATGGCAGTCAAAACAGTTTAAAAACTGTTCACGTGATCCGGACTAATGTCTGATATATCGGAAAAAGTCCGGATTAGCAGGGGGAAGTCCGGATGTCGCTTTTATCGGAATTTCGCATTTTTCGGAATGGTTTTGGCCCCAATTAGTCCGTTATAGTGAGGTCTTACTGTATATTCCTACACAATACAAAACTTCAAAACAGGTGACTTAAAATGAAAGCTTTACACTGTATTATAATAGAACTGGAATACTGGTACTGGATACACAGTCATACAGTAATTTATAAACACTGGATTTAAGAAAATAATTATAATAAAAAAAGGAAGTATCACCAAGTTCCCTTTAATATTAGTGAACTTCAGTTTACATTTAGCTTTTACAAAAGTCTGCTTATAATTATATTCAGTCTTAATGATAATATATACACAGACATGGGTTCCCAGTTGAAGATCTAACACCTTGTAATCAAAGGAAAGATCTATACACTCTTGTACTTGACTCCTAAAGCACTTTTGAGAGGTTCAGTGTGTGAAAAGTTGCAATTATACAGTATCAAGCAGCTTCTATGATGCTTACACGAGCCTGACCAGATACACAAACGCAGGACTTCCTCTCACATGACAAGTTTGGAACAATTCAGATCCAAAAAGTTTTATCACTAAGGTTTTGTGTTTTGTTGATATACAGGCAAACGTCCAACGCTCGCAACACCAACCAATACGCCAGTACTGGAAAAGATAGTCTCTCATGCCTTTTTTCAAACTCTGCAGTATTTTTTTAATTACATATGAACTGTACAGAAAAATGGAAAAATGTGTTCCCGTCAGACAGCTGATATAATATTTTCGCACAAAATATGGAATAAATAATGAGGTCATTATCACAGTTAAATGTCAAAGTGAATATTTGATGTGTGGATATTATGAAGAGCAGTAACATGGAAAACTGGGGGGTGGGTTTATGGTATACTTTCACATTCACACCAATTACATACATGGCAGTTCCTTTCATTCGCTTTAACTAAAATATCGTCTTTAGTTATGATACAATAAAAGTATAGTTGATACTTTCAGGGTTGGTAAGAGTTTATGTTTATTTTGTAATGTGGGATGAGAGCGGCACTAACACTAGTTGGTATTCACCACGTGGCAGTCTTCTGGCATTAAATGTCAAGCACTACCAGACTTCCAGCACTGAGACTTGATGAATGCCACCAATCACGTAGCACTAATAGTTGTCCAGTGTCACAAAGGCTTGCAGCACTAACTTGTCAACTGCCAGATTTATGCCACTATAACTTGTGTCACTAAGATTTGTCCTCATTCTCATTCTCTGATGTGGCACCACTCCGCTCTCCATTCTCCACATCCTTTGTGCTCAGGTCCTGTGCCTCATCCTCCTGTGAAGTTTTGGCAAGCTCGGGCTCTCGGCTGAGGTTTTCTGGTGACTCCTCAGACCGTGCATCCTGTGGGGTGGAAGGAGGACGGTGGAGGGACAGGTCAAGGTGGGCGGTGTAGGGGTCCTGCCCGCCATGAGCCTCCTCCCGCGCTAGCCGCTCAGCCTTCATTTGCTTTAGTAGGGAGCGCTCCTCCTTGGATAGCCCAGCCTGCTCTTTTAATTTTTCCTTGCGGGCATTAAGCAGCTGATCCAAATCTTCTGCTGTTTCTGCCTGTTCAGATAATTCTAAGCGCTCGCGCTCTCTCTCTGTCCTCTCTCGTTCCCGTTCTGCCCTATCCCTCTCCACCCTTTCTCTTTCTCTTTCTCGTTCACGTTCTGCCCGTTCTGAACGACTGGCACGCTCTGCTCTGCTAGCCCTTTCTGCCCTGCTGGCACGATCCTCCCTGGACTCTCTGGAGCGGAGATGATCATCACGCCACTTTCCACTGCTACTAGTTGTTGAGGTCTGACCACTATGCCTTGAGGTACCAGCCATGGACATTATACTGGCAGGGAGACCATTGAGAAGACTGCTAGAGGCAGCAGAAGACATGGAGGGAAGTTGGAAGGATCCCAAGCCACCCAGGCCAAGGGGTGGGTACATTAAACCAGCAGTACTACTTCCAGGGAACATCCCAGGGAAGGAGAGACCAGCTGCTGCTGCAGCTGCTGAGCTGGCTGCTGCTGCTGCTGCTGCATTCCTATGGTCTTTACTCTTAGAAGTGGAGGGAAACTCCCCCATACCACCCAGTCCATGTAGACCAAAGCCAGTCAAGCCTCCCAGCAACGGATTGGCCATACCCAGCCCTGCCATTCCTGGTAAACCCCCAAAGCCAGCCATCATCATCATGCTGGGGTCTATACCCATACTGGCCAGCAACTTGGGATCTAGGCCACCAAGAGCCTTGGGATCTAATCCTCCTAGGAGCTTCGGATCCAAGCTGGCTAACAGTTTGGGATCAATACCTCCAAACATTTTGGGGTCTAGACCAAGCATCTTGGGATCCAAACCCAGCATTTTGGGATCTAATCCAGCCAGTAATTTGGGATCAAGGCTAGACAACAGTTTGGGGTCAAGGCTGGACAATAGTTTAGGGTCAAGGCCAGACAGTAATTTGGGGTCAAGACTGGATAATAGTTTGGGGTCAAGGCTGGACAATAGTTTGGGATCAAGGCTAGATAGTAGTTTGGAGTCTAGGTTTGATAACAGTTTGGGGTCAAGGCTAGATAGTAACTTGGGGTCAAGACTTGACAATAGTTTGGGGTCAAGGCTAGACAGTAATTTTGGGTCAAGGCTTGACAGTAGCTTAGAGTCAAGGCCAGCCAACAATTTAGGGTCCAACCCTGATAGTAACTTTGGGTCTAAACCAGATAATAGCTTAGGATCAAGGCCTGCAAGCAACTTAGGGTCAAGGCCACCTAGTAATTTGGGGTCTAAGCCTCCTAGCAACTTAGGGTCAAGATTGCCTAATAGTTTGGGATCTAAACCACCTAACAACTTAGGATCTGGAGTGCCTAACAGTTTTGGGTCTAATGCCCCTAATAATTTAGGATCTAACCCTGCTAACAATTTAGGATCAAGCCCACCTAATAACTTTGGATCCAACCCTCCTAATAACTTTGGGTCTAGTCCTGCCAACAACTTTGGGTCAATTCCACCCAGGAGTTTGGGGTCCAGACCTGCCAGCATCTTTGGATCAAGCCCAGCCAGAGCTTTGGGGTCCAGACCAGCCAGAAGTTTGGGGTCTAGGCCTGCCAGAGCTTTAGGATCAAGACCTGCCATAACCTTTGGGTCTATCCCTGTCAAACTTGCCAAAAACTTGGGGTCTAGTGAGGATAGTGTCTTGGGATCTAAACCTGCCAAAAGCTTGGGGTCAAAGCCTAGTAATTTGGGATCTATGTTATGAAGTGATGACTTTGATTCAGAGCTCCTGGAGGAGGATGCTCGGCTCTCTTTCTCGTGATGTTTGGGTTCATGATGCTTGGTATCTAGTCCAAAAAGTTTAGGGTCCAGACCCATAGCTGCAAATAATTTGGGGTCCAGAGGGGGCAGCAGCTTTGGGTCCAGACCAAGGATTGCTTTTGGATCGAGGCTTCCTAGTAGTTTAGGATCCAAACCCAAGAGCTTGGGGTCTAGTCCCGCTAGTGCTGCATAGTTTTTAGGGTCCAAACCTTGGAGGGGGTTCTTGGCATCGAATGGAAGGCCTTTAGAGGAGGATGAGTGGTACTGAGAACCATAGGAGGTAGAGGACGTGGTTGGTGTGCTAGTGTGGCCGGAACTGCTGGAGGTGCTGTGCAGGTAACTTGAGAGGGAGGGGATGATGGATGCCCGACTGCTGTGCTGCTCGCGCTGTTCTCGCTGCTGCTGCTGTTGCTGATGATGATGCTTCTTTTCCAGCTTCTTCTGCAGGTCAGAGAGGAATGAGGACCCACTGAGCCGCTCAGTAATGACCTCAGCCCACTGGGGGTCAACATCATAGTTGGGATGTTCCATCAGCCATTTGGCCAGGTACTTCAGCTTGGGAGCATCCTGCCCTGTCACCTGCCAAAAGTAAAACTGTATAAGCAAGGTACAGACATGATAATTACAAGGAACTAAATCAATGAGATAAAGCCAATAATAGAAAAAAAAAAAATTGTGTTTAGTTGAAACTGAATAACGAAATAAAAACTACAGACACTGTTCTGGCATCCCTTGCTTGACAAATGGGATGCATGCAGAAGAAAATGATCACGTGACAAATGATCACTATGCAAACACATATTTTGGAGTTTGAGATGTGTTTCTGGAGACTAGAAAAATATATACTTTCTTCCCTTCAACAATGACAGTTTGAATGAATATGAAGTACTGTATTGTTTTTAATTCCACTACACTGCTTTCAACCTGCAGATGCAATTTTTGCCTAGAATGTAGACAAATTATACATGACTGGGCACTGACTTTCTCTTGCCGGCCATTTCACACATTAGACATTCAAACAAAAGGAAACAACATTATATGGAAACTCAAAAATTACAACTTTGCATAAGTTATTTTGAAAAACAAGTCAATCCTGATATCAGGTCCAAACTTTGAGCAATCATTAAACCAAACCATCTGCATCCAGATAAATTGTTTAGCAAGGTAAGCCTATACTGATCTAGTACAAAGCAAAATTACAAAATAGCTAAATCTTTAATAGCTCTGAATGGATTCAAGAGATGATCAAGATCAATAATGAAACTGATTCATATATAAAGAAATAATAAAAACCAGCAACAGCAAATAAAACTAGATGAAGAATTATACAATGTAATCAATTAAAACACCTGAGGGACTGTATTCTTGTCATTTGAGAGGCTTTCCAGCATCTTTTCCTTAGCATTTAATTTGTTCCTTATATTACTTGTACCACTTCCTTATCACTGTACAGTCAATCAAAAAAGTACCGTGCAGGTGAGGTATGCTGATAACCAAAATTATGAGAACAGCGTATGAGGTACCATGAAGATTAACCTGTTATACTATGTGGCCAACAAACGTCACAAGTGACATACAGCTGCCTTGAAAAAGCTGATTTATCATCACAGGGAAAAAATTATAAGGACATTTTTCAAGTCATCATCTACAGTCACTATTTGCGCCAACTGTGCATTGATAATTTTTTGATAGACTATACAGTGCATAAATGTGTAAGACAGAACATTAGTATGTCACATCCAGAAATAAGGTGATAAGGAAGAAGTGGCAGAAAGCACCCAAAGCAGACAAGAAAACATGCCTACTTTAAGTATGGGATACAGCAATAATGAGGCTCACTACTCACTAAAACGAGCCAAAGTACACACCGGGCATAACTGACAATGCTGTGTTTAACCCCATGTGAGAATGACAACTGCTGTGTAAGGTGTTATGTGATGATGAAGCAAAATGATTAACACTGGATATAAGAATCAGTACAATCTAGTCAGACAATGCTCAATGGTTTAACCCCTTCACCCAAAGACACCTTTGATATTTCATTCTTGCAATTTCAACAGTGTTCCTCATCCCACCTTTAGGCAGAAAAAAGAATAGATGATGATGATGATGATGATGATAATGACAATTAAGTCTGACACCTACCATGCTAATAAGCGTAGGTCGTTTCACCTGGTGCTGGTTCTCTATTTATCAGAAAACAGTCATTTCCCTGCTTTATCCC